>NW_026552910.1:0-23592 GCF_027596085.1 Anoplopoma fimbria | reverse complement strand
GATGGAAAATCACTAATATCAAATATGTTTGAATAGTAAAGGATGTCAAGTAAAATATGTTCTTATTTAAATTTCCGATTTGTCTTCAGGCTAAGCGGTTGTTTCCTCTCAGAGAGAAGCTGTGAAGCTCTGTCCTCAGTCCTCAGCTCCCAGTCCTCTAGTCTGAGAGAGCTGGACCTGAGTAACAACGACCTGCAGGATTCAGGAGTGAAGCTGCTGTGTGCTGGACTGGAGAGTCCACACTGTGAACTGGAAACTCTCAGGTCAGGATACAGTTGCTTGTCATTGAGCATTGCATTACTGCTTAACACTCAGAATAGTGTTGATGAAGAGACTCAATATCTGGAAGACTTAACTTTTACATTCCATTCCATTATCTAAACTGCATATCTGATTCAAGGCCGCATGGGGCTGCAGCCGATCCTAGCTGACATTGCGCGAAAGCAGGGTACACCCTGGACAGGTTTCCAGGATAATGCAGGCCACATAGAGACAGAAAACCGTTTTATGCTAACATCCACATCTCGGTACTATTTAGATTAAACTAAAATAACCTAAACTACTAAATCTTGCAGTTTAGGTAACCCACGCTGACACAGGGGAGAACATGCAAACTCCACACAGAAGGGCCTATTCTGCTTACATAACTTTTGGAAATATAGAAAATAATGCAAAACCTGCATACTCACAAATCTGAATAGTCTTCATTCAGTCAGGAACACTCACGTCATAGATTTCTATCCATTTATTGCAACAATGGAAATACAGTTATACTTGGTGCTGGTGGCTCTGCTCTTAAAATGATCCCTGGATTGGCCAAGTTGTTACTAAGCCAAAACAGGGAGCACCATGAAATAAATGCTTCAGAATTATGAGTTTGTGGATTAATGTCAGCGAGTCAGCACCTCACTAGAATCACTTTCATTGAGATATTTTATTTAAGATTGAATCAACCATTTCCTGATTCCAGACTGTCAGGTTGTCAGGTCACAGAGAAAGGCTCTGCTGCTCTGGCCTTAGCTTTAAGCTCCAACCCTTCCCATCTGAGAAAGCTGGACCTGAGGAACAATCATTTAGGAGACTCAGGAGTGAAGCTGCTGTTTGCTGAATTGGAGGATCCACACTGGAGACTGGAGACTCTCAGGTATGACCAACAGAAAAGCTCACCTACTGTCTCTGTCTTAAATTAGACAAAAGGAGGAACACTGCTTAATGTTGAACAGCTGCTAGGACTCATGTTGGATGAAAAATCATCTAGAAAGGTCTTTAATTGTTCCTATTTCCAAAGTCACAGAGAACATGCTGGTCTGACTTTGTTTCTTTTTCTAGGGTCGACCGTGGAGGAGAAACTACCAGTGAAACCTGGTCTCTGGAACTGTAAGTGTGGCTTCAGTTTAATTCATTAGAACAAAACAGGCAACAATCCAAAGGCTATTATTGTGATATTTACTCATTCAAACCATAGACGCTAGATGGCTCAACATTCAGTATGTGCCATTCTAAATGTTTAAAGTATTCATAAGTTACACAATAAAGTTTTTTAGTTATCTTTTAATAAAATCTGTCTTTTTTATCTCCATTAGATTCCTGTGATCTCACATTGGAAACAAACACAACAACAGCAATGTGACATATGTGGAAGATTAGCCTTATTCTGATTATACAGAGAAATGTTACTACTAGTTTAAGTTGCTGCTTAGAGATGGTCTGACTGGTCGCTGTTACTGGGATGTGGAGTGGGAAGGACTGGTTCCTGTGGCAATAACTAACAGAGGAATGGGAACAAGGCGAAGCAGGTCATACGTAAAGGTCTAAACTGCTCGGAATATGGTCCCTCCTTTTGGCACAAAGACAAAGAAACAAACCTCCCGCTCTCCTCCTCTTCTTCCTCCTCTGTCTAGCAGTGAATCTGGACTGTCATGCTTGGACTCTGTCCTTCTACTGCATTAACAGTTTTATGATTTTAATGGGGAATTAGGAATTATTATTGTGCAGAACTCAAACTGTTGATGAGGGGCAGCTGTGGCTGCGGTTTGATCCGCATCTCCTCCAGTCCATGTCAATGTGTCCTTGGGCATAACACTTAACACCAAACTTGCTCCATAATTAATGGTTGGTAAAGTGGCTTCTCTTGAAGAATATATGTGAGAAGCTGATATCTGGATCTTGTAAAATGAGTTATTCTGCCAGAAAATTCCCTTTTATTCTTAATTCATAGCTCCGGATCACATTTTGAGACTAGCAACGCTTCCACCAAAAAGAGATAAGTTAAAAAGAAATGTGGTGGCAGAACTAGAAAGCCTGGTGCCTCAGATAAGAGATTGTTTAAAGTTTCGGTCTACCTACCAAGACGATGCATCCTGGCCAACCATAGGGATGGCAGAGTTCTGGGGGCGGAGTCAGTCCTGTCCATGAACTGGCGTGTTCAACTCAACTCTTTATCAACATTGTTATGATTTAACAATCGCATGGTTTCTAGTTTTGCCTTTATGATAGTAGCTCTAATGTTTTGAGAGTGAAACATGCAAAATGGTACTGAACATGAGATCAGTGTTATCAAATGTGGATGAATTATGTTAGTGGCACACTTCAAAGCTTAAAGGAAAGGTTTGTAGGGATTTGGAGGATCTATAGGCAGAAATGGAATATAATATTCATAACTTTGTTTTCATTAGTGTATAATCATCTGAAACTAAGAATTGTTGTTTTCATAAGCTTAGAAAGACACCTTCATATTTATACAAGGAGCTGGTCCTGCTCATGGTGTTCGCCATGTTTCTACAGAAGCCCAGAATGGACAAAACAAACACTGACTCTGTAGAGAACCTTTATGTTGTTACATTACCTTATGTTACCAGACGATACTTTGCCCCACTCTACAATCCTAGGACATTGCAAATAATGTGCAGCATTAACAAACAAAAGATTTATGATAAGTGGAAAATCTTTTATTTTATCACATTTTCCTGGTCACTGGAAGAAAACATGCAATGATCCTTATGTGAAGTTATATAAGGTATTTGTTTTCATATCTATGTATTGTTTCTTTTGCAATTTCTTTTTTTTAAATGCATCATAATGAATTTGAATGCATTTTGAATTGCATTTGAATGTACTGTTGTAGCCTGTTGGGAGGATGGATGAGTTTAGGATGGTACGCACATTGTGTACTATTGAGGGGAACTTTTGAATAAAGAGTTATATATTAAAAAACATCTCACATTTGTTTGATCAGCTGGGAGGAAACATATAATTATATCATCATGCAAATGGTGTTTGGTTGGTGTTTTAATAATGATGATGTAAAAAATAATGTAAATTATGATTGTAGGTCGGGCAAGAACAATAACAAGACTAAAGTAATCAGTATTGTAGATAGTTCATGAAATGTACCCTGATGGAATGAGGTTCTGTTGATATGGAGGTTGATGAACTTTCCATGAATCTATATGTAAGAGCCATTTTATATGGTTAACATATTTTTTTATAATTCATTTTTATTGCAAAAGTAATGTGTGTTATGCCCTTTGAAATGTTTAAAATACAATAGAGTTAAGGTAATTGTTCATGTTGCAAAATGTGCTTTGATGGGTTTTTGCCCTATTACGATGAAAGCTCCTCCAGTCTGTGCTGCTATTGGATCATTTTGGATTGGTTCCTTTAGGTGGTTTTAGTGGAAGTTAAGTGTAGATGGAGCAGGATGTGGAGCAACAATTGTTCTGACCTCAGATTGTAGAATGTATTATTATTAGTTATTGTCAGCAGAAGGTTTTGTTATGGTCTATTGTTGGTATAGATACACTTGTTTAGTTTTAAGGGAATAAAGTTATTTTGATGCCCTACGAGCCTCATCATTGGATAGCAAACTATGGGAAGTATAACCTGCAGAGGTCACCTTTGAGTTGGACATAGAATATTCCATCTTAAAGATGACGTGACATGCACACATGCTACCCCTCCATGCACACATGCTACCCCTCCATGCACACATGCACATACCCCTCCATGCACACATGCTACCCCTCCATGCACACATGCTACCCCTCCATGCACACATGCTACCCCTCCATGCACACATGCACACATACTACATCCATGCACACATACTACATATCCATCCGCACATACTACATATCCATGCACACATACTACATATCCATGCACACATGCTTCACATACATGCACACATGCTTCACATACATGCACACATGCTACACATCCATGCTGCACAGCTTATGAGACTTTCCCTGAGACAGTTTGTGACAGTAATGAGCATGTGTTCTGTGATGTGAGTCTTGTTGTGGTGAATGATGGCAGGTTGTTGTGTTTGTGTGAAGGTGTGGACTCTGCTATGAGTCAGTGTGAGGACAGAGAGGAGGGAGTCCCTCCCTCTAAAAGCACTCTGTGTGGGGAACATGACAGCCAGACCAAAGGTCAGAGGTGAGAGGACCATCTCTAACTGTCCACCACTCTTCTCCATGTCACATCACTCCACCAGCATTATTCACACTCTGAGCTCTCTCTCTGTGTGTGTGTGTGTGTGTGTGTGTGTGTGTGTGTGTGTGTGTGTGTGTGTGTGTGTGTGTGTGTGTGTGTGTGTGTGGTGTGTGTGTGTGTGTGTGTGTGTGTGTGTGTGTGTGTGTGTGTGTGTGTGTGTGTGTGAACAGACCAGACTCTGCTGGGCCTGGACCTGATTCTACATCAAGCTGTGTCTCCATGAAGAGTGACAGGTCCATGGATTGTCCTGTTAAGTTCAAAGGTGGACACCAGTCTGATGATCAAAAGTAATAATTTATCTGTTTTTTTAATCAGTATTAAAACATTCAAAAGTCAACATAGTTTCAGCAGAATTTGGTGAATTTATAATTATTATTTGTGTTTTTTATTTAATCAGGATCCAACATGATAGACCAGACTCTCCTGGACCTGGACCCAGCTTTGTGTCCTTCAAGAGTGACCGGTCTATCGGTGAACCTATTTACTTCAAAGATGGACGGCCCTTTTCTGATCCGAGGTAAGAATATAAAGATATTGTATATTAAGAGATGTCAGGTCTTAATCATCACATCTAATAATCAGAGCAGTTTCTCCCAGGATGCATCACAGCTACGTGCATTTTCCACTTCCTGCACAGCAGCTCATAGAGAGCTCAATGCTTCATCACGGCTGATATCAGATCATCTAGAGGCACACCCACACATCCATAGATCATTCAGCAAGTATCTATGTAAAAAGATGCCCCAGCAGAGGAAACAACCAGCCCGCTGTTTCTAGGCATTCCATCCATAGTGGACAATTTTACACCTCACGATTTACATCCAATGCAGATGTTCAGTGCCATTTTAGGAATTAGTGCATCCTCTATGCAGAGATCTGGACAGTAAAGGGTGTAGAGGTCGAGTGTTAAAGACATCAGGCAGAAGAGCAGAGTTTTCTGTCATAGACCTGTAATCAACACCCCCTTAGTACTGACGATCATTTCATAACCCTAACCAAGTCTTTTAGTTGCACAACCCAAACCTTACCTAAACGGATTAATCATTCCTACTGGCCTTTATGAGCCTCCAAAATAAGACATGGGGGACAAAATCCACAGTTCTTGTTCTGTGCAATAATACACTACAAACCTTTTTTAAGTTTAGTTAAATTTATTTTGCCTCTGTGGTTTGATCGGCGGTTCAATCCCTGGCTCAACTAGTCCATGTCCATGTGTCCTTGGGTAAGACGTTTAACCCCAAATTGCTCCTGCAGGCGTTCCTGCAGTGTATGAATGGGTATGAATGGTTGGTTAGGGTCCTGATGTGCAGGTGGCAGCTTGCATGGTAGCCCCCGTCATCAGTGTATGAATGGGTGTGAATGGGTGAATGATGACATGTAGTGTTAAAGAGCTTTGAGTGGTCGGAAGACTAGAGAAGTTCAAGTCCATTTAGCATTTAGAGGGAGTGAGGAAACATGGAGCTATGTGCCCTAAAGATCCGGCCAACAGGGAGCCTAAAAATACATTATAAACTTTAACTGAATCAAATAGGCTTCAGCAGTCTGAGTTAATCAGATGAAAGGGGATCTTCCAAAGCTGAAGTCCTTTAAGTATTAAATTCTCTTTTTGTGTGTCTTCACTGCAGCTCAGTGTTATTGACTTTCAATCTTGCTAGCATAACGTTATCCCCGTTGTCGTATCTAAGGTCCGTCCTATTTACTGGAGCAGTTCCCGTTGCATAAGAAGCTTATGGGAAGGTCACTGAACAGTGATGTGGTGTGTTTTTAACCACAATACTATCATACTGCAGTAAAATTAAAACCACCCTCCTCTCCTCCAGTAATTCAGTAATTCAATTCAATTTATTTTGTAGAGCCCAAAATCACAAATTACAAATTTGCCTCAGAGGGCTTTACAATCTGTGCACATGAGACATCCTCTGTCCTTACACCCTCACCTCCTCTGTCCTTAGACCCTCACCTCCTCTGTCCTTAGACCCTCACATCCTCTGTCCTTACACCCTCACATCCTCTGTCCTTACACCCTCACCTCCTCTGTCCTTAGACCCTCACATCCTCTGTCCTTACACCCTCACCTCCTCTGTCCTTAGACCCTCACCTCCTCTGTCCTTAGACCCTCACATCCTCTGTCCTTACACCCTCACCTCCTCTGTCCTTAGACCCTCACATCCTCTGTCCTTACACCCTCACATCCTCTGTCCTTATACCCTCACATCCTCTGTCCTTAGACCCTCACATCCTCTGTCCTTACACCCTCACCTCCTCTGTCCTTACACCCTCACATCCTCTGTCCTTACACCCTCACCTCCTCTGTCCTTACACCCTCACATCCTCTGTCCTTACACCCTCACCTCCTCTGTCCTTACACCCTCACCTCCTCTGTCCTTACACCCTCACATCCTCTGTCCTTACACCCTCACATCCTCTGTCCTTACACCCTCACCTCCTCTGTCCTTACACCCTCACCTCCTCTGTCCTTAGACCCTCACATCCTCTGTCCTTACACCCTCACCTCCTCTGTCCTTAGACCCTCACCTCCTCTGTCCTTAGACCCTCACATCCTCTGTCCTTACACCCTCACCTCCTCTGTCCTTAGACCCTCACATCCTCTGTCCTTACACCCTCACATCCTCTGTCCTTATACCCTCACATCCTCTGTCCTTAGACCCTCACATCCTCTGTCCTTACACCCTCACCTCCTCTGTCCTTACACCCTCACATCCTCTGTCCTTACACCCTCACCTCCTCTGTCCTTACACCCTCACATCCTCTGTCCTTACACCCTCACCTCCTCTGTCCTTACACCCTCACATCCTCTGTCCTTACACCCTCACATCCTCTGTCCTTACACCCTCACCTCACCTCCTCTGTCCTTACACCCTCACATCCTCTGTCCTTAGACCCTCACCTCCTCTGTCCTTACACCCTCACCTCCTCTGTCCTTACACCCTCACATCCTCTGTCCTTACACCCTCACATCCTCTGTCCTTCCTTACACATCCTCTGTCCTTCCCTCACATCAGAAGGAAAAACCTCACCTCACATCCTCTGTCCTTAGATCCTTCTCCAGGATGGACAGAATGCAATAGATGTCATGTGTACAGAATGAGCAGCATAACAGAGATACAACACATTCAATGTATATGACATAAATGATTCATATAATAAGAGTAGTAAGCAGAGTAACCAAGGAAAAAATGAAGACTACTTAAAATAACAGCAGCAATGAATATAGTAGAATTATAATAATGATACAGGGAAAGTAATAGTAATGTGACTAATAATAATGGAAGTAGCAGTGGATGTCAGCCGGGTCACAGCAGGAGGCACGATCACTGTCCAGGTACCACAACGATTTATGGAAACCTGCGAGGCGAGAAAGCACAAAGACTCCGGTGAAGAAGCAAAATCAGTAATGTGCATAAATAGGAGATTAATACATAAAGAAGGAGGGAGAGAAGAGGAGAGAGGAGCTCAGTGTATCCTAGGTAGTCCCCGGCTGTCTAGGCATATAGCAGCATATCTAGGGGCTGGACCAAGGAGAACCAGAACCAGTCCTAACTATAAACCTGAACCAGCCCTCACTATAGACCAGAACCAGTCCTAACTATAAACCTGAACCAGTCCTAACTATAAACCTGAACCAGTCCTAACTATAAACCTGAACCAGTCCTAACTATAAACCTGAACCAGCCCTAACTATAGACCTGAACCAGTCCTAACTATAAACCTGAACCAGTCCTAACTATAAACCTGAACCAGCCCTAACTATAAACCTGAACCAGTACTAACTATAAACCTGAACCAGTCCTAACTATAAACCTGAACCAGTCCTAACTATAGACCTGAACCAGTTCTAACTATAAACCTGAACCAGCCCTAACTATAAACCTGAACCAGTCCTAACTATAAACCTGAACCAGCCCTAACTATAAACCTGAACCAGCCCTAACTATAAACCTGAACCAGTCCTAACTATAGACCTGAACCAGTCCTAACTATAAACCTGAACCAGTCCTAACTATAAACCTGAACCAGCCCTAACTATAGACCTGAACCAGTCCTAACTATAAACCTGAACCAGCCCTAACTATAAACCTGAACCAGCCCTAACTATAAACCTGAACCAGTCCTAACTATAAACCTGAACCAGCCCTAACTATAGACCTGAACCAGTCCTAACTATAAACCTGAACCAGTCCTAACTATAAACCTGAACCAGCCCTAACTATAGACCTGAACCAGTCCTAACTATAAACCTGAACCAGTCCTAACTATAGACCTGAACCAGTCCTAACTATAAACCTGAACCAGTCCTAACTATAAACCTGAACCAGCCCTAACTATAGACCTGAACCAGTCCTAACTATAAACCTGAACCAGTCCTAACTATAAACCTGAACCAGTCCTAACTATAGACCTGAACCAGCCCTAACTATAGACCTGAACCAGCACTAACTATAAACCTGAACCAGCTCTAACTATAAACCTGAACCAGTCCTAACTATAGACCTGAACCAGTCCTAACTATAAACCTGAACCAGCCCTAACTATAGACCTGAACCAGGCCTAACTATAGACCTGAACCAGGCCTAACTATAGACCTGAACCAGTCCTAACTATAAACCTGAACCAGTCCTAACTATAACCTATAACTATAAGCGCTATCAGAAAGGAAGGTCTTAAGCCTGCTCTTGAAAGTGGTGAGTGTGTCTGCCCCCGGACTGAAACTGGAACCTGGTTCCACAGAAGAGGAGCCTGATAACTGAAGGCTCTGGCTCCCATCCTACTTTTATATACTCTAGGAACCACAAGTAACCCTGCATAGGCCGACGGGGCCTCTCTGGGGGTAGGCCACGGGGACGACCAGGCCGACGGATCCTCTCTGGAGGTCGGGCGAGGATCTCTCGAGGCTGGGTCTCTCGGACCTGGGGCTCTGGCGACCCAGCGGGAACAGGAGCAGGGGGACGCTGCGGCCCAGCGGGAACAGGTGGACCGCCGACGGGTCAGGAGTCGGCCAGAACGGCGACGGGTCAGGTATGAACAATCCTTTATTTTTTCTCATTGACATCAGAGTTTAAATTCTCATGCTTCCATTATTGATATGTTTCTTTCTGTGTTTCTTCCTCCAGGTGGAGCGCAGAGGTTAAAACCTGGTTTGAGGAAATGTGTGTATTCTTTTTCATTCATGACATCAAAACAACACATAATTTCTGTAAAAACAGAAAATCCATAATCCTTGTATTTATTCAGTCATTGAACTGACAAGAGATTTATGAAATGAAGCGTGTTATTACATTTTATAGGAAAATATTTATTATTATATATTTACCGGTTTGACAGCTGTCAGCTGCTGGGCAGAAATCGTCTGACTGGTCGCTGTTACTGGGAAGTTGAGTGAAGAGGATGAGGATTCTATTGGTGTCACTTACAGGGGAGACAGAAGGAGAGGAAACAATGCAGATGGTCGGCTTGGAAGGAATGATCAGTCCTGGAGTCTGAAGTGCTCTAATGGTGGTTACTCTGTCTGGCACGATAACAGAGAAACAGAAATCCCTCTCCCCACCTCCTCTGGTAGAGTAGCAGTGTATGTGGACTGTCCTGCTGGCTCTCTGACCTTCTACAGAGTCTCTTCTGACAAATTGATTCAACACCACATTCACTGAACCTCTCTATCCTGGGTTTATGTTCTGGTGTATTTTATTACAAAGTAAACAATAAATGTGTGTCTGTGTCTTAACTGTATTATTTATGTTGTTAAACCATTTTCATTTTGATTCAAGGTTGTTATGAATTATCAAAGTGAATTTGTATCTTTAGTTTGTTCTTTTATCTTTTAATAATACTTAATTAGAGAAACTGTCAGAATATTATTGGGGGTCGATGAGGTGGGACTCAATCAGAATATAATCCCTTTTGGCAAAGTGTAGTGGAACATTAATGGAACACGAGTTGAGTTGGTTGGGCATGTTGCTTAAGCGACGTGAGAAAATGAATAGTGAAGAAACTATATGTCTTGCTTTCTTCTGGATTATTTACTTACTATGATGTTTACTATGATGTTTACTATCATGAACCTATGCACTAAATAGCATTTGAATATAAATTCAGAAAGGGGAAGCAGGGCTTGTCTCAGGCTGTGCTCAGCAGGGGGGGAGAACTGCAGACCCGGACTGGGGATATTGTCGAGCGGTGGAAAGAACACTTTTCCACCGTTTCCAGACCGTTTTAGTGAAGAAGGAGCTGAGCCGTAAGGCAAAGCTCTCGATTTACCAGTCCATCTACGTTCCAATTTGCTTCTTTCTTTTTGACTGACGGTATTTGTAAGGACAGTGTTTGTGAGGACCCTGTGTGCGTTTGTGTGTTAGAGCAGAGGTTTTCAACAGGGGGTCGTACTGCAGGGAGGTCGTGAAATATTTGGTTGATTAGACAATTTTTAATATTTTTTTCCCACAATTTTTTCCCCACAAATGTAAATGTCTTTAAATACACATTAACATGAATCCAACATATTGTAGGAATGGATAAAATGGAGGCAGAATATGTTCTCTTTCAGTCAGAAATGCACACATTCAATAATAATAATAATAATTATTATTATTATTATTGTTATTATTTTCATAATATATAAGGTTATTTATTTAGTATCTGTAAATAAAGATATTTATTGAGAAAGCCTAATTCCAACTTGATGTCACCATGTTTTCAGTCAGAGAACTGTAATGTGTGAAATCCATAGATTAACGATGTGAAGCATCAGAAACCTTTAAAGGAGAGAACCATGTCACTGATGACATCATAGAACCCAAACGTAGTCTATAAACTACAGGTAGCCTACAAACGTAGTCTATAAACTACAGGTAGCCTACAAACGTAGTCTATAAACTACAGGTAGCCTACAAACGTAGTCTATAAACTACAGGTGGCCTACAAACGTAGTCTATAAACTACAGGTAGCCTACAAACGTAGTCTATAAACTACAGGTAGCCTACAAACGTAGTCTATAAACTACAGGTGGCCTACAAACGTAGTCTATAAACTACAGGTGGCCTACAAACGTAGTCTATAAACTACAGGTAGCCTACAAACGTAGTCTATAAACTACAGGCGGCCTACAAACGTAGTCTATAAACTACAGGTAGCCTACAAACGTAGTCTATAAACTACAGGTAGCCTACAAACGTAGTCTATAAACTACAGGTAGCCTACAAACGTAGTCTATAAACTACAGGTAGTCTACAAACGTAGTCTATAAACTACAGGTAGCCTACAAACGTAGTCCATAAACTACAGGTAGCCTACAAACGTAGTCTATAAACTACAGGTAGCCTACATATAGTCTATAAACTACAGGTAGCCTACAAACGTAGTCTATAAACTACAGGTAGTCTACAAACGTAGTCTATAAACTACAGGTAGTCTACAAACGTAGTCTATAAACTACAGGCAGCCTACAAACGCAACCAACAGGATGTAAACATTTCAATGACTTCCTGTGTTTTCATTGAAGGTTGAACACTGTTTCTCTTCATGTCTGGCATAGTTTTTGTTTGATTTTCTACCATATTCACAATTTAATATACATTTTAGTTGTTCTTTTTTATTTAATAGTGTAGTTAAGTTTAATCACTGTACATAGCCATTCTTCTCTGTTTTTAATTCTACTGCAACGCTTCGTCTTGGATTTGTTTGCTTACCTGTTGCACCTGCTCTCCACTGCTACCGTCTACTCCCTGGACAACTAGCCGGCGGCTACCGACGAGCCAGCCGGCTCCCTGCTGGATACTCTTGTCCATGCTCCTTACTACTACTCTGAGGCAAATTGCCTGGATAGCCTCTCAACTGTCCTGGTTCTTCAGCTAGCCGCCCTCCAGTCAGCGTGCAGCTAACATTAGCAGCTGACTAAACTGCCTCCTCCGTCTCCTCGCCTCATCCATCACCACTTCTTCACTCAGCTCCGATCACCTGCCTGCTGTGGATTATCCTGACGTGCCTGTCACTTCTCCAACTCTGGTCATCAAGTCCGTGGCTACCGACAAAAGACCTCAGGCTTATCATTACATCCTCCCCGGCTGGCATGGTTCTGCAATACTCCACCTCGCAACTCCTCAAACTCAACAACTTCTCTGCTCCTCCGTGCATCTCAGCCATCAAAACACTTGGACTCCTCCGTCCGCCCCGTTACATCCACAGAGCCTCCCGCAGAAAGTTTGTTTACTCCTGGCCTGATCGCTCCACTCTCTCCATCCCCTCCCTCTGGTCAGCCGAGCGCACCGCCGCAACTCCTGCACGTCATCACCACAACAACCTACACGAGCGAGTTGCCTGCCTCCGCCCCCTTACCAAAGCACCCCAGCCTGTCCAAACTCATCCACATCTCAAAATTGCTCTGTTTAACACCCGATCCCTAAACAACAAGGGCCTCTTACTCAATGAATTCATAACTGACAATAATCTGGACTTTCTCTGTTTAACCGAAACATGGCAAAACCAACAGGACTACTTTTCACTAAACCAAACCACACCCCCTGGATACTCATACATGGACAAGCCATGCCACCGTGGGCGTGGTGGTGGAATAGCCACAATTTTTCACAAAGACATCACTACAAGTGCAATAACCATCCCAGCTCCCTCCTCATTTGAACACCTTGTTTTTAAACTGTCTGGTCCCAAACACCTGGTTACTGCAGTCATTTACCGCCCCCCAAAACCTAACCCTGCTTTTCCCTCTGATCTGTCTGAATTTCTCACACAACTCTGCGCCATCTCTCCATCCATTCTGCTACTCGGTGACTTTAACATACACGTCGACTCATCTGACTCCACAACCTCTACAGAACTCCTGGACATTTTTAACTTCTTCAACATCACCCAACATGTCGACTTTCCCACCCATAAAAAAGGACACACACTTGACCTGGTCTGCACCTCCGGCATTACCATCAGCAATCTAACCAGCATCGACCTCACCATCTCTGACCACCTGGCTATCACCTTGGACATAGACATCCCCACCCCCCATGTTAAGCAGAATCGCACATTCCGGAACATCAAGTCCATCAACCTCCCCTCGCTCTCCTCCACCTTGGCTGCCACCGTCTCTGCCTCTGCCCCTATTTCGACTGCCTCCCCCAATGCCCTGGTCAATTACTATAATGATGCACTCTCCTCCTGTCTTGACGTCATCGCCCCCAAAAAATCAAAACTCGTCTCCTTCACCCACTCCACCCCCTGGTACACTGACCAACTTCGCCACCTCAAAGTGCAGGGCCGTCAACTTGAACGTCTTGCCAACAAAACTGGACTCACTGTTCACCTTGATGCCCTCAAACTCCACCAACAACAATATAAAGATGCCCTCAACACCGCTCGCTCCTCTCAACATGACCCTCCCCTACTTCCAAGCCACTCACTCTCATCCTTCAGTTCAATCACTGAAACGGACCTCTCCTCCATAGTCTCCAGCATGAAGACCTCCACCTGTGCCCTTGACCCCCTCCCCTCTTCCTTAGTCAAGGCCCGGCTCCCCTCACTCTCCCCTCTCATCACCAACATCATCAACTCCTCACTGTCCTCTGGTCTCGTTAGACTATATATATATATATATATATATATATATATATATATATATATGTAGACTATATGTAGGCCACCTGTAGTTTATAGACTACGTTTGTAGGCCACCTGTAGTTTATAGACTACGTTTGTAGGCCACCTGTAGTTTATAGACTACGTTTGTAGGCCGCCTGTAGTTTATAGACTACGTTTGTAGGACACCTGTAGTTTATAGACTATATGTAGGCTATCTGTAGTTTATAGACTACGTTTGTAGGCTACCTGTAGTTTATAGACTACGTTTGTAGGCTGCCTGTAGTTTATAGACTACGTTTGTAGGCCACCTGTAGTTTATGGACTACGTTTGGGTTCTATGATGTCATCAGTGACATGGTTCTCTCCTTTAAAGGTTTCTGATGCTTCACATCGTTAATCTGTGGACTGAAAACACGGTGACATCAACATGGAATTAGGCTTTCTCAATAAATATCTTTATTTACAGATACTAAATAAATAACCTTATATATTATGATGATAATAATAATAATAATAATAATTATTATTATTATTATAATAATTATTGTCATTATTATGATAATAATAATAATTATTATTATTAATCATAATAATTATTTATTATTATTATTATTATTATTATTATTATTATCAGCCACATCATTGCACAACGTGAGTCCACTATTCAACAATCTAGCGTCAAATCTTACATTTACACAGATAATAAGAATTTTCTACAAAACGTGGTGTTTGTTGTCTAAAAATAGCGAGGAGGGAGGATTCAGGGGATCCACTGTATAATAAAGACCACCACAGGGAATAGAAGATGGGGTCTTGGTGAATTTTTAGTTTTTCCAGGAAAAGGAATTTCTTTTTCACTCATTTCCAGTCTGTACTTATCTCTGGATCTATCCACACCCCTCCGAGCTTCACGTCTAGACAACTCTTTCTCTAACTTATTTCTTTCTCTGCGTTTCCACCTCCCAGACTGTACCTCAGATATCACTCCTTAAAATTCAGAACACATCACCTCAACAACCTCAACACATAAAGTACATTGCCTTGCGTACGCTCAGGCCAAAGATTACGGTTTAGTTTTGTGATGCTGTTGTCATGTTGATTTATTGTCTTTTGAAGGTTTTCAGCCGTCGTTTAGAACCACAGGAAGATCAGAATGTGTGACCCGTTTTATACACTTTCTCTCAATATGAGCCTCCAGACATATCATATCGCTTAATACATACAGTACATACATACACAATCAGATAGACATGCAAAGGCAGAATTGTGAGAATCGTGTTGTGTTTTCATTGCATGGACAAGTGTAAGTGTGGACAGCTGTATCCCTTTTCACTTCTGCATACCTCATTCCACTGATGTTACCATCGCATACTGTCCAACACAGGATGTCTCCATCGGTTTACACTGTCACTTTATATTTGACATTATGTGGAAACGAAATAATATGCTGTACAGAAACAGAAATCTAGAATGGATCTGATTGGACGCTGCAGCCGATCGTTCTGATCTGATATAACTCATCATCACTGGAGTTTAATACCAGAGTGATGACAGATCACACACTGAATGCATTAAAGTTAAAGAGAGTTAAAGAGTTAGAGAGTCTGTTTGTCAGTAGAAACACTTTTTACATCATTTATCTTCATTTCCATTCATTCACATGAGGCTGATAATTCCTGAGTGTTGGTTGATGAGTTATGTAATTCCAATTTACCCCGAAACATTGAGCCTAATAAATTAATTCAAGTGTTTAGGAGGAAACATAATCATATTCTGGATTATTTAATAATGACATCACAATCCCAATTTCAAAACATACAGACGTTAATATTTAATAAATAAGACAAACGCATTCCGCCGGTAGAACTCAGTCCTTATGAGCAGGACACAGAACACAGTATAAATACACAGAACACAGTATAAATACTCAGTATAAATACACAGAACACAGTATCAATACACAGAACATGGTATAAATACACAGAACACAGTATAAATAAACAGAACACAGTATAAATACACAGAACAAAGTATAAATACACAGAACATAGTACAAATACACAGATACACAGTATAAATACACAGAACACAGTATAAATACACAGAACATAGTATAAATACACAGAACACAGTATAAATACACAGAACAAAGTATAAATACACAGAACAAAGTATAAATACACAGAACATAGTACAAATACACAGAACACAGTATAAATACACAGAACACAGTATAAATACACAGAACACAGTATAAATACTCAGAACACAGTATAAATACACAGAACACAGTATAAATACACAGAACACAGTATAAATACACAGTGCAGTTTGTTAAACAGGTAACAGGCTGCAGAGAGAAATACATTTCTACTCAGTGATGATTACTGTGTCATTATTAATATTACTACAGTGATGATTACTGTGTCATTATTAATATTACTACAGTGATGATTACTGTGTCATTATTAATATTACTACAGTGATGATTACTGTGTGTCATTATTAATATTACTACAGTGATGATTACTGTGTGTCATTATTAATATTACTGCAGTGATGATTACTGTGTCATTATTAATATTACTACAGTGATGATTACTGTGTGTCATTATTAATATTACTACAGTGATGATTACTGTGTGTCATTATTAATATTACTACAGTGATGATTACTGTGTCATTATTAATATTACTACAGTGATGATTACTGTGTCATTATTAATATTACTACAGTGATGATTACTGTGTGTCATTATTAATATTACTACAGTGATGATTACTGTGTCATTATTAATATTACTACAGTGATGATTACTGTGTGTCATTATTAATATTACTACAGTGATGATTACTGTGTGTCATTATTAATATTACTACAGTGATGATTACTGTGTCATTATTAATATTACTACAGTGATGATTACTGTGTGTCATTATTAATATTACTACAGTGATGATTATTATGTGTCATTATTAATATTACTACAGTGATGATTACTGTGTCATTATTAATATTACTACAGTGATGATTACTGTGTCATTATTAATATTACTGATGATTACTGTGTGTCATTATTAATATTACTACAGTGATGATTACTGTGTGTCATTATTAATATTAGTACAGTGATGATTACTGTGTCATTATTAATATTACTACAGTGATGATTACTGTGTGTCATTATTAATATTACTACAGTGATGATTACTGTGTGTCATTATTAATATTACTACAGTGATGATTACTGTGTGTCATTATTAATTAATATTTACTATTATTAATGATGATTACTGTGTGTCATTATTAATATTAGTACAGTGATGATTACTGTGTGTCATTATTAATATTACTACAGTGATGATTACTGTGTGTCATTATTAATATTACTACAGTGATGATTACTGTGTGTCATTATTAATATTACTACAGTGATGATTACTGTGTGTCATTATTAATATTACTACAGTGATGATTACTGTGTGTCATTATTAATATTACTACAGTGATGATTACTGTGTCATTATTAATATTACTACAGTATTACTGATGATTACTGTGTCATTATTAATATTACTACAGTGATGATTATTACTGTGTGTCATTATTAATATTACTACAGTGATGATTACTGTGTGATTACTGTCATTATTAATATTACTACAGTGATGATTACTGTGATGATGTCATTATTAATATTACTACAGTGATGATTACTGTGTCATTATTAATATTACTACAGTGATGATTACTGTGTCATTATTAATATTACTACAGTGATGATTACTGTGTCATTATTAATATTACTACAGTGATGATTACTGTGTCATTATTAATATTACTACAGTGATGATTACTGTGTGTCATTATTAATTACTACAGTATGATTACTGTGTCATTATTAATATTACTGCACTGATGATTACTGTGTCATTATTAATATTACTACAGTGATGATTACTGTGTCATTATTAATATTACTACAGTGATGATTACTGTGTGTCATTATTAATATTACTACAGTGATGATTACTGTGTCATTATTAATATTACCACAGTGATGATTACTGTGTGTCATTATTAATATTACTACAGTGATCATGTGATCAGACGTCGCTTCAAGTGACGCTTCAGAGGAAAGGACGTCTCATTCCTCTCTCCTCGCATGGTTTCCTCGTTTCCTCTCTCCTCGCCTGGTTTCCTCGTTTCCTCTCTCCTCGCATGGTTTCCTCGTTTCCTCTCTCCTCGCATGGTTTCCTCGTTTCCTCTCTCCTCGCATGGTTTCCTCGTTTCCTCTCTCCTCGCATGGTTTCCTTGTTTCCTTGTTTCCTCTCTCCTCGCATGGTTTCCTCGTTTCCTCTCTCCTCGCATGGTTTCCTTGTTTCCTCTCTCCTCGCATGGTTTCCTTGTTTCCTTGTTTCCTCGTCTCCTCGGCTGGTTTCCTTGCGTCTCTCCATGCATCCCTGGTGGGTGGGACTAAGACGCATGGAAACGATGCAAGTGAGGAAAACGAGGATACAATGTAAGAGACTTGGGATGAACCCAGTGATTCGATTGGCTGGCTGTCAGCTGGTTACAGCTGGGAGCGTATGACTTCCGTGTCCTGTATGAACTAACGCTAAGCTTCATTTATTCTGTCTGTATATATAATGTTTTAGTTATTGTGGATTCTTTACTGTTTTTACTGCTTATTTGCTTATTTATAATCCTTGTTTAGATTTGTTTACTATGTCTCTTGTTTGCACTTTACCCTTTGCTGCTGTAAAATCCTGTAAATTCCCCCGCTGCGGGACTAATAAAAGATTATCTTATCTTAAAGGACTTTGGGTCGGACTTAATGAAGTCAAACCGATGACGGAGTGGAGATGTTGTCCAGCGTTTGACCCACAAGTCGTCTGTGAAGGAGGCAGAGTTTGAAGACTCTGGAAGACCATCCATTACATGGTTAGTTAGCAGCATTTAGTGGATAGTTAGTGACAAACACACCATCTGATCAGTGACTTTAGACAAGGCGTCTATGATTCAGTGTTATAGAGGAAAAGTACAACGCAGTGAAGTACAGGTGAGACATAACAACATGAACCAGTTACATCTAAGGGAGAGGAACGAGGGAATAAAAGCTCCTCTGATAGGCTGACGTCTAGCACCTTTGGACTGGTTTTGACGTCACACTGGTTCTATCTTAGACCTGGACTCTGAAGTGATGAGGGAGTGACGGCGTCCTCAGATCAACTGCACACAGACACCAGGACTGACAGGAGGACACCAGCAGCTTCTTCTCTCCCAGAGTTTCCTCCACACATGAAGGAGGAACGTGTCTGTAAATGGACCTGAAGTGAGAATCCCACCAGAGGAACCTGTTCATGTTTGATCATCAGGATCACTTTGATCTCATGGTGTTGTTTCTCTCTTTAACTGGAGGATAGAATCATGTTTCAAAGATCTGTTAAATGCTGTAGAATTCCTCTCTGAGATAAAGAACAATGATTTTAGAAATATAATGTTAATGTTTCTCAAATAGAATCAACAGAAGTTTGTTATCTGAGTTCTCGTCATCAGTGGAGGCTCCAGTAGAACCCGACCATGGCGGAGAGGAGAGCAGCAGTGGAGGCAGCAGCAGAACCGGACTTGGCCTGTGAGGCGGTCGGGGGGAAGGTGAGTCACGGTAACGGACCTGCAGAACCACATCAGTGTCTGAACTGGTCTGAGTGCATCAACTTTACTGAGGTTTCTTTTAACTGTTGACACTCTGAATGTTCTCCACTCAACCATCTTTACCACCCCGACACACACTTGGTTCACCAGTGGAGTCCTGTTTGCTCAATTCATGCCTCAACTGTCCCAGAGGACAAAACCCGTCCTAGATGAATCTGGCCTGTGTTTCTGATGGTAACAGTGAAAATGCTTTAATTTCCTGTAAAATGTGTGTAATAGAATGTAAATAAGTGAGTCACACCATGTTAGCCATCGTATGATTCTCCTGTTATACTTCAGAAAACATCCACAGGCCTGTAATTAATCCTCACGTGTATCACGTTATCAAGCAATCTCATTTATACTCTCCTTCAGGTGGCTGATTTCCAGTAAACATGTACAGCATGATTATTATTATTATTATTATTATTATTATTATTATTATTATTATTATTATTATTATTATTCTACATGATTTAAAAATGTAAGAATTATAGTATCATAAACTATGTGTTTCGTATCTTGACAGAGGCAGACTATGGAGATACCTAAAAAGGTCTTCTTGGACATTTTGGACGATTTAGGAAAGAAGGAGTTTAAAAGATTCAAGTGGTCTTTGCAGCAGCGGGAGGTCCTAAAAGGCTTCCAAACAATCCCAAAGTCGACTGGAGGATGTAGACCAGGTGGACACAGTGGATGAGATGGTCAGGACCTACAGCATAAACACTGTTGAAGTGACCCTGATAGTTTTAAAGGAGATAAAGAGGAATGATCTAGTGGAGAATTTATCAAAAACCATCTCAGAAGCTGAAGGTAAGTCATGGTTTGAAGATCAAAGTGGTATTTTAAAAAGGCTTCAACAAACATTAGCAAAGAAGCAATCTCTCAATTTAATCAACAAAGATAGTTTCATGTCTTGTGCTGCACCTTGGCTTATAGACCAACTTACCAAACAAGAAAATAAAATGTCTCAGAGAACAAAAAGCAACGAAACAAAAGCAGACAAACCTTTTTTGTTGCCTCTAGTTGTTCAGATGATCACACACTGATGTGACTCTAAGATAATGCTTGGACGTCATTAATCACCTCTGTTCATGGATACATGAAGCTCAACATATCAGTTGTTGTTGAGAGACACTAAGTCATTTTACAGTAGTTCACCTATTCAGAGCCGATAGTTATCAAATGAGCTGAATATGTTTCATTAATACAGAAATGTGTACACTTGTTAGAAATGACTCACATTCATTATAACAACCCTTCATTGATTTTTATCTTTGTTTTATTCATTCAGAGATTCTTACTGGGCTCCAGCGAAAACTCAAATCCAAGAATTATGAAGCCGGAAACCCAACCCTCCTGAACCAGAACGACACAGAGCTCCACCCCACAGAGAGGGACTGCAGAAACAAAGAAGGGTGACAGTAGCAGATTTGAAAGCAGTGGTAAAGTGTCCTTGGATGTGTTGATGAGGACTGTTAGGGAGGGGAGGATGGGGGTCCAGTTAAGGGTACTGCTGTCAATGGGCGAAGTAATTCAATTCAGTTTATTCTGTAGAGCCCAAAATCACAAATTACAAATTTGCCTCAGAGGGCTTTACAATCCACTGTACCCATGTTTATTTTGACCCAAAATCCTCTGTCCTTACACCCTCACACATGAGACATCCTCTGTCCTTACACCCTCACCTCCTCTGTCCTTACACCCTCACATCCTCTGTCCTTACACCCTCCTTACATCCTCTGTCCTTACACCCTCACATCCTCTGTCCTTACACCCTCCTCTGTCCTTACACCCTCCTCATGTCCCTCTGTCCTTAGATCCTTCTCCAGGATGGACAGAAGTCAATAGATGTCATGTGTACAGAATGAACAGCATAACAGAGATACAACACATTCAATGTATATGACATAAATGATTCATATAATAAGAGTAGTAAGCAGAGTAACCAAGGAAAAAATAAGAATACTTATAAAAGCAGCAATAATTATAGTAGAAGTTAAGTAATGATATAGGGAATAGTATTAGTAACGTGACTAATAATAATAATAATGGAAGTAGCAGTGGGTGTCAGTCGGGTCACAGCAGGAGGCTCGACTACGTCCAGGTACCACAACGATTTATGGAAACCTGCGAGGCGAGAAAGCAAAAAGGGCTTCAGGGTGGAAGCAAAGCTAATATGCGTAATGGTACAGGTAATAGTAATAGTAATGTGACTAATGACTAAAGGAACAACGTCTAAAAAGGAAAAGATAAACAGGATAAGGTGGGAATTGAAGGAAATGGAACTGAAGGGGTAGGGGAAAGGTGGGTGGAAGTTTATTCTAAAAAGATTGTGAAGCATTTGCAGGAAATTTAAATATGATGCAAGTTGACATGAGCATGAAGTTACAACTCAACTTCACCATGATGCGCTACTGTGCAACTTTTACTCTTTTGACTCAGAGCGGCAATACCAACATGGTGTTTTGAGGTTCATCTCACAATGACTTCTGCCTCCATTACTAATGAGTTAAAGAGTTCGATGTAGGGTTGGTTGTCGATCCCATCCTACCTAGTTTCACAAGTCAACAGTAGGATACTGAACCACAAATTGCTCTCCATGTTTGTGTATGGAACAAAATGTTTTCTCTTTGGACAGAATTTCTGTCAAATGAACTGTGAGATAAAAAATATGCTGCGCATATCTGCATCATATCTACAAATTCCTCTTGGATGCAGACACTGAGAAGTTTTTAGATTTCATGGGACAAGACAACATAACTAATTTAATCTGATTTATTCATTACAGCAACTACTACTGCAGTTTGTCAACGTGAACTCAAATCTAACTTGAAGAAGAAGTTCCAGTGTGTGTTTGAGGGGATCGCTAAAGCAGGAAACCCAACCCTTCTGAAGCAGATCTACACAGAGCTCTACATCACAGAGGGAGGGACAGCAGAGGTCAACATGGAACATGAGGTCAGACAGATTGAAAGAGCATCCAGGAAAGCAGACAGACCAGAAACAACCATCAGACAGAAGACATCTTTAAAGCCTCACCTGGAAGAGAGGAACCAATCAGAACAGTGATGACAAAGGGAGTGGCTGGCATTAGGAAAACTAGAAAAATTAAATAAAGTCATAGTATAGTATGTAGAAAAAGTCAAAGTATAGTATGTTGAAATATTAAATTAAGTCATAGTATAGTATGTCGAAAATAGTCATAGTATAGTATGTCAAGAAGCAAAAAGTCATAGTATAGTAAGTAGAAAGTCATAGTATAGTATGTCGAAAAAATGAATAGTATAGTATGTCAAAAAAATAAATAAAGTCATAGTAAGTCATAGTACAGTATGGTGAGAAAAAAAGTCATGGTATAAAATGCGTCAAAATAAGTCATAGTATAGTATGTGAAAAAAGTCAAAGTATAGTATGTTGAAATATTAAATTAAGTCATAGTATAGTATGTCGAAAATAGTCATAGTATAGTATGTCAAGAAGCAAAAAAAAATGAATAGTATAGTATGTCAAAAAAATAAATAAAGTCATAGTATAGTAAGTAGAGGAGTCATAGTATAGTATGTCAAAAAAGTCATAAATAAAGTCATAGTATAGTATGTTGAAATATTAAATAAAGTCATAGTATAGTATGTCGATAAAAATCATAGTATAGTATGTCAAAAAGAAGCAAAAAAGTCATAGTACTGTAAGTTAAAAAAGTCATAGTATAATAAGTAGAGAGTCATAGTATAGTTAGTCGAAAAAAATGAATAGTATAGTATGTCAAAAAAATAAATAAAGTCATAGTAAGTCATAGTACAGT
>NW_026552909.1:5000-39183 GCF_027596085.1 Anoplopoma fimbria | reverse complement strand
CATGAAGAGTGACGGGTCTATGCATTTGTTCAAAGGTGAGGATTTAAACTGATGATGAAAACAAAGTGATGATGATGATGATGATGACTCTTAATTAAATATCTAATGTTATCTGTAAGCCACTGAGGGGCGAACAGGAGAACTTGTTCCAACGTGTGTTCTAGGCCTCAAACAAACCACTGTCCAGTGTGCTGTGTGTTTTTAGATCTGTTGATCCATTTATTCAGTTTAACATTGTCACCACAGCATTAAATCAGCATTGTTCATTCTAAATTCAGCTACTAAAGAATGTCAGCATGCCAGTCACGCTCTCACACCAACACGTTACAGAACACGACCCGACAGGATACGACACGGTCAAAACCTGTTAGCTCCCCGTCACACACACCTGATTCTCATCACCAGCTGCTTACCTACAGCGGGTAAAATAAGTATTGAACACGTCACCATTTTTCTCAGTAAATATATTTCTAAAGGTGCTATTGACATGACATTTTCACCAGATGTCGGTAACAACCCAATTAATCCATACATACAAAGAAAACCAAACAAATAAGTTCAGAAATTAAGTTATGTGTTAATTTATGAGCCTATTATTTGGACTAAGTACTATTTAGAATACAATAAAAACTAATATGAAGTACTTTAACTGTGTACTTCTGGAGTTATCTAATGTAAAAGTGCCTTCCAGAGACCAGGAATGAGTCACATCTTTATACTTGAATGTTTCCGTTCTCTTTTTTGTTTCCTTACAACAATCTCTTACTGCCACAAATCCACTGATGGAATGTAACTAAGTACATTCACTCAAGTTCTGTACTAAAGTACATTTTTGTTGTAGTTGTATTTTAGCTTTTAATTTCCATTTTCTGCTACTTTATAGTTCTACTCCACCACATTTTTGAACTTAATATCATAATTTTTACTCCACCACATTTATTTAATAACTTCAGTCACTTGTTAGTTTGCAGATCCATATCAGTAATATAAAAATACAAATCAACTAATAATATGATGTATGAAAATTGATGGAGCTACCCAGCAGGATATACATATAGAAGTGAAAATAACAACAGGCATGCCAGAGCACTAATGGGCTCATGGTACGTTTGACAGAACTAGCTAATTTCAAAAAAGCTTGTTTTTGTTGCAAAAGGTAAGTTTCAACACATTTAACAACTCTAATGCTTTGATAACATGTCCTACATTACATCTAAACTATTTTAACCATTTCTCAAATCAATTTATATATAACAAGTTATGAAAATATCGGAGTGACAGATGTGTCACATCGGGCCTTTAATCTTAAAATTGTCTCAGAAAAACCAATGTGAAGTATTTGTCACAATAAGAAAAAAGTAATGAGCTGACCAATTGATTTAGCTGATTTAATTAATAAATGTTCTGTTGTTCAATTCAAAACACATTTAAACAAATGTAAACATAAAATAATGCAAATTGATTCAATTATTAATAAAAAAATTGAAAGAGTTTTTACATATCAGTAAATAAAACACACAAACAAACAAGGTTTAACTATCCTATTTTTTTTACTATTTCAAAGTAATTTCACACATTTTTTTGCAGTATGGATAAGAATGAAAGATACAGTGTTCAATGCACTGAAGATCATCCAGGGAGATGACAGTGAGTTTGAGCGCAACGGACACAAGAACTGTTAACAATGGTTCAAACATGGGGCTGATGTTTTCCCTCGGGATGTTTTTTTGTTTTTCATGCACTATGTGCATGTTTTCTTAAGTTTACAACATAAGTTTGATGTTCAGTTGTATACAGCAAAAAAAGGCCAAGTTGAGGAGTACAGTTATACCTAAACGCCCATTGTGACATGATGTAACATTTCAGATCATTGGCTTTAGGTGGTAGTATTTAAAAAATATTTTCAGAAATGTGTTCCTTGTGGTCCATTTAGTCTGTTTTATATCCCCTATAATTTTCCTTTAAGGAAAATGGGTCTGGGTTCTTATGGGTTAAACACATTTCATTGTTTCCTCTCTCCTCCCATGGTTTCCCAGGGGAGTGTGAGGGAAATGTGGATGCAATTAAGAGATTGGAATGTACCCAGGGAGGTAGAGTCTGACTGGGCCGTGTTAACATGGATCAGAGCTCTATCAGTAATTTTAGAACCTTGAAATGAAGACTCCAGTTGAGTGAGACTTGACTGAATGGGAGCTAGTTCAGTGTTAATCCTCATCAGTTCTGACTCCATGTTGAGTGGACAAGCTTTTATTCACTTTGTAAACTTCAGTGAAGATGGAGGTATTTTGAAAAGCCACTGAAGGCTGAGGCAGGGTGAGTGTTAATCCAACATCTGATTGTTTTACTGTCAAAGTCTGTGAGTCAGTTTTCTCTGTAGAGGAGACCTGTGGACTGTAGAGGAGACAAATGTTAGAATGAACTGTCTGCTGTTATTACACTTTGTACTGTGTGTGTGTGTGTGTGTGTGTGTGTGTGTGTGTGTGTGTGTGTGTGTGTGTGTGTGTGTGTGTGTGTGTGTGTGTGTGTGTGTGTGTGTGTGTGTGTCTTCCTGTTCTCTCGGTCTTGATTCTTGTGTTGTGAGCTCACAGTCAGTGTTACTGTTTTACTCTCAGACTGACTTCAGATCAGAAGATGAGTAATCGTGTGGAGGAAGAGGAGGACAGAGCAGAGTCTCTAGTCTCCGGCTGTCTGTCTATGAAGAGTGACGGTCCAAAGAACCTCTGATACTTAGTAATGAACCTGGACCCTCAGACACAAAGTAAGAGAACTGCTGCTAACTCATTAATAGGAGTCATTTTCAGTTACTGAACCTCTGACAATGTTTTCTGTTGATTTAGAGATTTTAAGTTGAGTTTGAGGTTCTTCCTCTTATTATCAGTGACCGCTGTCAGTCACCTAGAAAAGCTGTAATGTAATCTAAGAGGACTAATACAAACTGTTAAACCTTCTAAATATCAGCAGTAACAGTAGTTTGTGTATTCAGAGCTCCTTTAATGTCTTTGTTGTTATCAAGGATTCATTATGAATAAAATCATGTTGGTGTTTGCAGAGTTCAGTACAGACAGAGAGCAGAGTCTCCAGTATCCAGCTGTCTGTCTATGAAGAGTGATCGGTCCAAAGGTGAACCTCCAGACTTCAGTAATGAACCTGGACCCTCAGACACAAAGTAAGAGACTGTTTTTACTGTGAGCTGACCTGATGAAGATGATGCATTGAGGATGAAGACAAAATATTCTGCTCAAAGATTTATATTGTATATTGTGCTTCAAACGTTTAATTCATTTTCTCATATTTGACTCTAATCAGCTGTTCAGACCTACCAGGTGCTTCTTGAATCAGTGCACATCATAACTGTGCAACATGTGGTGAAAAAGCATTTGTAGAAAAGCTTTGCTCACTTTGATTCTGTGTGTTGATGTTTGAGTTTGTTCTTTAAATAACTACTAAAAATGAAGCTCAAAGGTTTATTTCCTAGTGGTTCAGAGCTTTCAGCTGAAAGCTTTAAATCATTAGTAAGTGGACCTTTGAGTTTAGATTCTCTCCTCCATATATTGTTCCTGAAGGTCAAGAACAAACATCCAGGAGCAGTACTGATGTAAAAGTTATCTGATGAAAAAAACAGACAGGAAATGGTCAACTGTACATTTGGACCACTTCTGTTTTTATATTATATTTGAATTCATGCCTTCATTTGATATTTGACAGTAGAAAGAGACAGAAAACAGAAAGAGTGTGGATTTGAACCTGAGACTCCACTGTTACATGCTGTGTCTTAGACTGTTGGTCCACCACAACATTTAGACCTTCTAACCTCAGTTCAAACAGAACCAACTCAAGCTAAGCTGCTCAAAGACACTGTGACACAGTAATATGTTATATATCAATGTTATATTATATATGTTATACTTCAAAGATGGACGCCACTCTGTTGTTCAAAGGTGAGGATTTAAACTGATGATGAAAACAAAGTGATGATGATGATGATGATGATGATGATGATGATGATGATGATGATGATGATGATGATACCCATAGCATTAAATCAGCATTGTTCAATCTAAATTCAGCTACCAAAGAATGTTAGCATGCCAGTCACGCTCTCACACCAACACGTTACAGAACACGACCCGACAGGATACGACACGGTCAAAACCTGTTAGCTCCCCGTCACACACACCTGATTCTCATCACCAGCTGCTTACCTATATCCACTTCTATATGAAAATGTTGTTTTCACTGCGGTTGTTGTCTGTTACCAGGTTACAAGGTTCATTCATTGTCATTGAACAACAGGGTTGAACAATGAAATCCAGATTGCAGTCCCATTTGTCTAGAAAACAAAGCACCGGCTGAACGCCTGAAAGGCTTAACGCCAACAAATATGGATTCAAGCAGGATATTTACTTTAGAATTGTGTCAATTATTACAGCTGTCTTGTAATATAATTACTCTCTACGTGTCTGTTTGTGTGTTTATTTATTCATTAATATGCAGAACAAGCTTTGAGTTTGTGTATTTATAATGGAATGTAGAGAAAAGATGAACAGAGACACGACACCGACCCTGCAGTCACTTTTCATGTCAACACACACAAAGCAGATGAATCATTTTTTCTTCTCATAGCCGTTTTTATTTAGTTCTGAAGGCTGAAGACGCGCTCTGCTGCCACACTGGAGACTGGACTAACCAGACTCTCTGAATGTGGGATTTCCAGATCCTTTAAGCCAGTGGTTCTTAACCTTATTGGAGGTACTGAACCCTTTCATCAGTGCATTCACCGAACCCTTCGTAATTGGAAAAATAAAATATGATTTCTTCAAAACATAGGTATATATTTTATTAGTGCACAAAATGAACCATGCATCAGTTGCACACAAAACCACTGTGTGCAAAGAACAAAACCAACAAAACATGAATTTCACACAAAAACGTAACTCAATGAATGATTTGCGATCAGGTACGCAACTTCGTACGATGCTGTGAGGATCGGTTTGTCGACAAACAAAACATGAATTTCACACAAAAACATAACTCAGTGAATATTTACTGCAAATCAATGTGACTTTTGCTGTTGCCTTTCAGATACAAGTTCAGAAATGCGTGGCTTCACCTTGGCAAGTGCCACTCTCATATCATTTTCGCAGCAAAGTCTGTTCCTTTTCTTAGTTTTCATGTCCCCCATCTTGGAAAAGGATTGCTCACAAAGATATGTTGTAACAAACGGTGTGAGTATCTCAAGGGCTTTCTTGGCAATACGAGAGTATGGTACGATTTGGTGACACCAAAACGTTGAGAGCGTTGTTGTTCTGAAGAGTTGCTGTTGAAGCTGGCTCTGCTGAAGTTCAATGATTTCGTCGAGGCATTCATCATTGACATCTGCTGTCGCAACACTAAACGTGAACGGCTGTCTCACCCATGCTGGATATGACTGTGTGGTGGGGAAGTATCCGTCGAGGGACTTTGCGAGCACATCTAAGTGCATGGCAATCGCTTGCTTCAGCTCCCCAGGTACAGAAATGTCTCCAATTCCAGACACGTCTTCGATCTTACTTACGCAGTCGTCCAGCAGGGGAAAGTTTGCAAAGTTGTCATTCTCTGTTCGTCGTTTCCATAAAGGTAGCTTTTTTTTAAACGCATTCAGGTTTTCTTCCGCTTCGATGATGTTGACTCCACCGCCCTGCAACTGTCGATTGAGATGATTGAGAGCATCGAAAATATCGGCCATGTACGCCAAGATGAGAATGAACTCAGAATCTTCGAAGCAATCTGCGTGACAATGTTGGTGCTCTCGCAAAAACAGGGCTAATTCCACACGCATGGCAAAAACCCGATTCCGCACCTTTCCCCGGGATAACCACCGAACGTTAGAATGGTACAGAAGTACCTCGAATTCAGAGCCCATTTCCTGACAGAGCTCTTTGAAGATGCGGTGCTTCATAGCACTATTTTGCACGTAGTTCACACATTCAACTACGATTTTTAGTACTTCTGCCAGTTTTGGAGGCAAGGTTTTTGTTGCCAACGCATGCGTGCAGAACACAGTGTGTAACAATGATGTGTGGTGCATCGGATTTCACCAGCGCTCCAAAACCAGAGTGTCGTCCCAGCATGGCTGGAGCTCCGTCCGAACAAACTGCAGAAACCATATTCCACCAAAGATTGTTGTCTCTGAAGAAGTCATCCACGAGTTTCTTCACATCGACTGCCTTGGTTGTTGTTGTAAGAGGCTTACAAAATAAAAAATCTTCCTTTATCTCGTCATCTTTCATATAGCGCACGAATACAACAAGCTGGCTGAGATTGGAAACGTCGGTGGTCTCATCGAGTTGGAGGCTGAATTTTGCTGGGCTTGAAATCAGATCTGCAACTACTTGAGCCAAGATGTCATTGCTCATGTCGTCTATTCTGCTGCTGATCGTGTCATTTGAAAGAGGAATTTGGGATAACTTATCTTCAGCAGCTTTTCCCAGCATGATATTCGCCATCTTCAACGCAGCTGGTTTCACGAGTGTTTCACCAATGGTGTGTGGTTTGCCCTGCTTTGCGATCAGGTACGCAACTTCATACGATGCTGTGAGGATCGGTTTGTCGATGGGTACGAAGCCGAGAACAGGCAGAGTAGCCTTTTCATCGAATCTGGCTCTCTTCACCTTGAATTCAGCGAGCGTTGTGTTCTTGTATTTCCCATCATGCAGCTTTAGGAAGTGTTCCTTTAGTTTTGCCGGTGCTAGACTATCCAATCCAATCCAATCCACTTTATTTATATAGCACAGTTTAAACAAACACAAGGGTTTCCAAAGTGCTGCACACAGAAAAAGAGATAAAATAAGTATAAAATAAGTAAAAACACATGACCCACCCAACACTTCTACATCACATCAACACGCCATCTAGTGTCCAAAGGCCAAATAAAAAAGGTGCGTTTTTACCAAGGTTTTAAAGAGACACAGGGATGTAGTTTGTCTAATATGGAGTGGCAAAGTGTTCCACAATTTTGGGGCTGCTACCGCAAAGGCACGTTCTCCTCTGTGTTTTAGCCTGGTACGGGGTGTGGCCAAAAACAGCTGGTCAGCTGACCTAAGAGAACGGCTAGGAGTGTAGGGTTTTAGCAGCTCGGAGAGGTATGGTGGGGCAAGGCCATTTAAGGCTTTAAACGCAAATAAAAGTATTTTAAAATGAATCCTAAAACGTACAGGTAGCCAGTGCAATGAAGCCAGAATAGGTGTAATGTGGTCGTACTTTCTAGTGTTAGTCAAGAGACGAGCTGCGGCATTTTGAACTAATTGGAGGCGGGCAATGGAGGCCTCACTAATCCCCATGTAAAGTGCATTACAGTAGTCCAGCCGGGTGGTCACAAACGCATGGATTACTGTTTCAAAATGCTGTCTCTGAAGCATTGGTTTAATTTTTGCCAGCTGCCTTAGCTGGAAGAAGCTGGACTTCACCACAGCTTTTACCTGGGTGTCAAATTTGAGGTCAGTGTCCACCTTAACCCCCAGGTTATTTAAGATTGGCCTACGGAACTGTTCCAGGTAGCCTAGGTCAACCAGGGGGGACACACCAGAGCCACTGAAAACCATAACCTCTGTCTTTTTTTCATTAAAATTTAAAAAGTTTAGGGACATCCAAGCTTTAATGTCTTGCAGGCAGTCTAACAAAGGCTTAATGCTGTACGCTTCTGACTTTCTAAGAGGAACATAAATCTGGCTGTCATCAGCATAGCAATGAAAAGAAATACCATGCTTCCTAAGAATTGAGCCAAGTGGGAGTAAATAAAGGGAAAATAAAAGGGGGCCAAGCACCGAACCCTGCGGAACCCCATGTAATAGCGGGACAGTGGAGGACACATGCTCAGCAAGGCTAACACAGAAAGACCGCTGGGTTAAATAAGACCTGAACCATTGTAGTGCTGTGCCTCTGACACCCACCCACTGCTCCAGACGAGCAATGAGGATGTCATGGTCTACTGTGTCGAAAGCTGCAGTCAAATCTAGGAGCACAAGGACAACACTATGGTCAGAGTCAGTAGCTAAAAATATATCATTAAAAACTCTAAGCAGCGCTGATTCGGTGCTGTGTAATGTTTTAAAACCAGATTGGAAAATCTCTATAATGTTCTGTCCATTTATAAAGTCCATGAGCTGACAGTGAACAATCTTTTCCAGGACTTTTTTTTTTTTTTGAAATTCTCTTTTTATTTAGAAAGGCACATTTCCATCACATACATTAGATACAGCTTTCGTCTGTCAAATACTGCCTTTCTGGGGTTTTGTTTTATGGACCTAAACTACTCCCTGTAGGAACAATAACAGAGATAAAGAGAACATAGCCGGGAGCGCACTTCACTTCAGAAAAAAGAAAAAAAAAAGGAGGATCACACAAAACACAAGTATATTCAAATAAAATCAGATCTAACTGGTTTCACATACTCAGTCCATTTGGACCAGGTCTTATAAAAAATGTCTTTCTCGACCTTGAGGGAATAAGAGATCTTTTCCATAACATAAATCTCATACACAATTTCGATCCATTCATCAATGGTGGGAGGGTCCACTTTTAACCATTTCCTCGTGACACATTACTAGCTGCCAACAGTATAGCGAGCAGTTTTTTGTCTTTTATGTTCCACGTTTCAAACAATAAATTTCCCAAAAACAAAGTTTCACATTTTAATGGGATGTTCACATTAAATACATTGTTAATATGTTTGTGGATCTCTTCCCAGTAAGACCTCATTGCTTGGCAGTCCCAGAAAATATGGAAGTGGTTGGCTCCAATAGATCCACAGAGCCTCCAACAGGCGTCTCCGTTGCCTTGGTGTCGCTTTTGTATGGGTGTGATAAAAATCTTGTTATATTTTTCCAGCAGAACTCCCGCCATGTATTTGACCCGGTCGAGAGCCATTGTAGTTGACATATTTTCTCCCAGCTCTCCTGTGAGATCTTTACCCCTATTTCTTTTTCCCATTTCCTCTTTATGTATTCTGTATTCTCTTGTTTGGATAATTGTATGGCGTTATATAATTTTGAGATAATTTTATCGCATGTTCTAGATTTAGTCAGTGCTAGAAAAACCTCCATGAACCCTGGCCCATCTTTTCCTAACGTCTCTTTAATATTTTTGTTAAAGTAATCTCTCACTTGCAGGTACCTGAAAAAATCATCTTTCCCCAGACCGTGATCCTTCTGTAGGGTTTCAAAACTCTGAAATACCCCTTGTGGACAAATGAATAATAGGAAGTTAAACCTTTTGTGATCCATGTCTTGAATCTGCCGTCGATTTTATTCGGTGTAAAGTCTGAGTCATAGGCACACCACCTCATAATTTTAGATGTGTTTTTAAATCTGCAAATTTTGGTTATTTCCTGCCAGGACTTCAGGAAGCTGCCTGTTATAGAGTCTTCTGGAATCTCCTGTTCTTCTTGCAGTTTGTTATCATTTAGTAGAGCTGTTATTGGGATACCCTTTACCATCGTTCCTTCTATTTCCTTCCATGCTGCAGTGTATGATGGTGAACACAGGCAGACTAGCGGCCTTAACTGGGCTGCATAGTAGTATTCCTGTAAGCAGGGAAGGCCCATCCCACCCTTTTCTTTTCTTAATTGCAGCGTTTTGAATTTAATTCTGGCCTTTTTCCCTTGCCACAGATACCTCGCTATCAATCTGTCCCATTCTAAGAATTGCTTAGATGGTATTCTAACTGGTAGACATTGAAAAAGATACAGCATCCGTGGGAGAATATTCATCCTGATTGATTCTATCCGGGAACTTAAACTCAAAAAGGGAATAACGTTCCATCTTTGTATATCAGTTTTTATCTTTGAATTTAAGGGATCGTAGTTGATGTTATATAATCTTGTGAAGTCCCTAGGTAATGAGACACCCAAATATTTAATGGACTCAGCCTCCCAATTCCAGTTGTATATGGTCTTAATTGAAACTGGAGGGTCATAATTAAATGTTAATATTTGAGTTTTATTAACATTAATTTTGTAACCTGAGATTGAACCAAATTCCTCTAGCAATTTCATCAATTTTGGGAGTGTCTGAGTAGGTTGTGTTATACTTATCAATAAATCGTCTGCAAATAGGGCCAGTTTTTGCTCCCCGGATGCCATCGGTACCCCTTTATATCAGTTCTCTGCCTAATTAGCTGACTTATGGGTTCTACAAACAAGGCGAAGAGGAGCGGTGACGCACAACACCCCTGTCTTGTTCCTCTTTCCAGAATGAACGAGTTGGACAAATCTCCATTGATTTTGACTCTAGCAGTTGGTCCGCCATATAGTGCTGCAAACGTGTCAATTATAGTTGTATGAAAGCCAAATTTTGAAAGTACTTTATATAAAAAAGACCACCTCACTGAGTCAAATGCTTTCTCTGCATCCAAACTTAGTATCAACGCCTCCAGTCTTTGTTGTGTGACTTGTCTCACAACGTGCAGTGTTTTCCTTATGTTATCTTGGGTCTGTCTTTTCCTGACAAAGCCAGTCTGGTCCTCATGTATTAATACCGGTAGTATCAATTCTATTCGCTTAGATAATATGGAGGTGAATAGTTTATAGTCGTTGTTTAAAAGACTTACAGGACGGTAATTCCCACATTCCAATTTGTCTTTCCCCTCTTTAGGTATGGTCGAAATCACCGCCTCCCTCCATGAGGGGGGAATGTTTTTGTTTTCCAGAACCCAGTTGAATGTTTTTAATAGTGTTGGGATTAGTTGATCTTCCATTGTTTTGTACCATTCTGTGGGAAAACCATCTGTCCCTGGAGACTTCCCCCTTTCATCCTCCTGATTGCCAATTGAATTTCTTCTTTTGTTATTTTAGATGTTAATTTTCCATTTTGTTCATCAGTGATCTTTGGAAGGTTTACCTGGGACAAGAAGGCATCGATTTGGTTGTCGTTGCTTGTCTGTGGTTGGGAATATAATTTTTTATAGTATTCTTGGAAGCATTGTTGTATTTTCTCCTGACTAGTTTCTATTACTTTCGTTACAGAGTTTCTTATTTTATATATAGTTCTGTCTGCTTGTTGTTTTCTTAATCTATATGATAAAAGTTTCAGTGATTTCCCACCTGTCTCATAGTATTGTTGCTTTGTAAAAAGGAGCTTTTTTTGAATTTCCTGAGTATTTATTTCATCTATTTCTTTTTTTAATTTTATAATCTTACATTTGTTGTCATCTTTGAGGTACTTTGCATGTTCTCTCTGTAGACTTTTCAAGTCCTCTTCTAATTTTTTTAGTTTTCGCTCCCTAATTTTCTTCTCATATGAGGAGATGGCTATTATTTTGCCCCTCAACACTGCTTTTAATGCATCCCAGAGAATGGGTGGGGTCACTTCCTCATTATCATTATTTTCCAAATATAATTCAATTTCACTTTTCAGTTTATCTTTAATAATTGGGTTGTTCAGAATATTTGAGTTCAGTCTCCAGAGCGTGGATTTCTTCTTATTATTAAGATAAATTGACATATAGATGGGACCGTGATCTGAAATAGTACTGGGTCCTATTTCACAGTTATCCACCCTAAAGAAATCTCCTTTAAGCATAAAAAAGTAATCGATGCGCGAGTATACATTGTGAGCGTGCGAGTAATGTGAGTAGTCTCGGCTCGTCGGGTTTTTCTCTCTCCACACGTCAACAATCCCCACTTCACGCATCCAAATATTTAATCTTCTGCTAATGTTTTTTGCGTCGGATTTCCCGTTTGAAGAGTCAATTTTCGGGTTTAATCGAATGTTAAAATCTCCACCACCTATTAGAATCCCTTGACTTTTTGTCGTCATTAAATCAACCATATGTTTATAGAAGGACCAGACACTGCCCGGTGGAACATACACGTTAAGGAGACTTATCACAACACCTTCTATTCTTCCTATAACCATAACAAATCTGCCTTCCTTATCCTTATGTTCTGATATGTGTTCATAGTTTACCGCATTGGATATCAGAGTCGCCACTCCTCTCCGCCTTCCCGATTCATGTGAAGAGAAGTAAACATGTTTAAATCCTGATTTATTCAGTTTAGCATGTTCTGAGTCGCTGAGGTGTGTCTCTTGTAGGAAAGCTATTTGAATTTTATCTTTCTTTAATTTTGATAAGATTTTCCCCTCTTAACTGGATTGAGTACACCATTTATATTAAATGATGCTATTTTCAAAGACCTGTTTTGCATCTATGTGATTCCCTCCTCCATCCCAAACAAAAACCTGGTGCGCTTCCCCCTCCCTGCGTGAACCGGCAGGGAATGAATAATTAACACATTAATAAACATCAAACTGAATACGATTTGTCCTTGTGACTCCCTATGTAGGGGTCTGTTAACCTGACCCTGTTGAACCTCCCGAGGAGGCTCGAAGGGAAAAGTCTCCCTCAGTTCGGAGGGAGAGGCCCTTACCTGCAACAGTCGCATGTCGAGAAAAAAAAAAAAAAAAAAAAATGTAAGGTGAAAAAATCGGCCCCGAACGAACCAGTCTATTAAACAGTGGATCTCCACCACTAATTACGGATATAGTGTCCGATTTCACAGTTTATTCCGACGTCCTCAGGCCGTGGGTTAAGTCCTTTAGGTGCCGGAGGGGGACGGTGATGGTTTCCTGAAGGCTCGGAGCTTCTCCTTGTATCCCAGCTCCCGTCCGGCTGTGCCCTTCCTTGCGCGTCGATCCACTCTCGTCCAGGTCAGCCGCTGCACCTGCTCCATGAGCGTCGCCGGAGGTGTGATGGTTGTCACGGTGTAGCCTCTTCTTCGCAGGTCCTCTGATGCCTCCTCCATGGTCTCGTAAGTTTTGGTCCCGTCCTCGTGTCTCACGCGCAGCCTGGCAGGGAAGAGGGTCTGGAACTGGATTCTATTTTCCTTCAGCACTTTGCGTATCTCTGTGTATTCTCTTCGTTTCTTGAGTATTAGAGGTGGGTAGTCGTGGTCCAGGTTTATGTGGTTTTCTTGCCAGGCAAACCCCTTCTTCTGCCATGCTTTGCGGAGTACTGTGTCTTTTGTTTTAAAGCTTAGACACTTGATTACAATGGAGCGTGGCGGCGCGTCCGCGGCGGCTGCGGTCCCAGAGACCGGTGAGCTCTCAGCTCGAGACCTTCGCGGAGTAGATTTTCCACAAATGAGATCATTGTGGTTGATTCCTTCTCGGATCCCTCCGGCACCCCATAGATCCTTATGTTCTCGCGTCTGGAGCGGCTTTCCAGATCCAGCAACTTGTCCTCCAGCTTGGTGTGCAGCTGTAGCATAGCCGTGATAACTTCTTCGGTGTTTTGGATCCTCTCTTCTGCTCTCCCAATTCGCCCTTCCGCCTCGTCCAATCTGGCATTCGCCTTAACTATTTCTTCTTTTATTGTCCCTAATTGTTCTTTGTTTTCTCGGCGAAACTCTCTCAGTTCTCGCAGGATCAGTTCCGTGTCCGCCAAGACAGTTTGGAGATAGGTCTGAAATTAGACAAAACAGTAGGATCAAGTCCAGGTTTTTTTAACAAGGGTTGCACAACAGCATGTTTAAATTGAGCTGGCACGACTCCGGCCATCTTGATGATAGGCTACTGTTAATGACAGTAGTAAAAGAAGGTCCAATAGTTGGAAAAATCACCTTAAAAAGTCGAGGAGGAACAATATCTGCTGGAGAACCTGAGGGCTTCAGGTGGCCAACAATCTCCTCCACAAAGGACAAGGTTACAGGCTCAAACATCTCTAAGAACACAGAGCATGGAGCTGAGACTGAGGGATCAATAGCAGGTGGAGAAATAAGTGCTCTAGCAGATGTCACTTTGTCAATGAAAAACCTGAGAAAGTCTTCACACACAGCAGGAGACCCCTCAATTTGCAACGCCTGTGGTGCATTCAGAGCAGAGTTAATTACCTTAAACAATACACGAGGTTTGTGAGAATTTAACAAAATGATCTCAGAAAAATATTTTCTTTTGGCCTCTCTCACAGACGACTGGTAGTGGCGCCAGCAATCTCGCATAATTTGGAAAGACACTTGTAGTTTGTCCTTTTTCCACTTTCTCTCAGCTCTTCTACACGCCTGTCTAGAAGCCCTGGTGGTTTCATTCAACCAGGGTTCAGCCTCCGATTTAGTTTTTTGCCGTCTGATTTTATGTGGAGCCACAATGTCTAAGGCAGTTTGACAGGAGTTGAGAAACCAACAGTTCAGTGACTCAGTATCATATGACACATTTTCAGGAATAACACAGTTCTGGTTGAAAACAGTGGAAAAACGTGCGGCAGTGGAGGGGTTCATAACCCGACATTTGCGAGCGACTGCGCAAGGTTTAGCTGTCAAACGGTTCACAGCGGCTTCAAACAGAACAGGCATATGATCAGAGAAAAAGGCGTCACAGATCTCCAGATTGCAAACGGGCAAACCATAGGATAAGACGAGGTCAAGTGTATGACCGCGTTCATGTGTCGGCCCAAGTACAGCTTGGACAATGTCAAACGAGTCAATGATATTTAAAAAGTTTCTCGCCAATGAGTTCTTCTCAGGACAACAGACGTGAATGTTACAATCCCCCACGATGAGGACCCGGTCATAATTCGGCATAATATCCGACAGGAATACAGAGAAGTCCATCAAAAAGTCTTTGTTATATTTGGGAGGACGATAAATCACAGCACACAACACAGTGTGGGGATGACCCAGCTCAAATAAGCTCAGTTCGAAGCTCGCGGGGATGGCCGCAATATTTGTTTGCATTTAAAGTCACTCTTATAAACAGTCGCAATTCCTCCTCCTCGACCAGACGACCGGGGAGAATTGAAATAGGAGCACTCGTCAGGTAGGAGATCAGAAAAGACTCCGGACTCACCCGCACTTAGCCAGGTCTCGGAGATAAAAAGAAAGTCCAGCTCCCGCGTAACGAAGAAGTCCTTGAGGATAAAAGCTTTATTTCCAAGTGATCTGGCGTTAACCAAGCCAAATCTAGCAGGAGCCGGCGAACAACCAGCTGACGATGGGGCGCGAGCCAGGGGCCGAAGATACTCCAGATTTGCTCCACGCCAGCGTAAACAAGGGGAGCAGGGACGGTGGGGCTGGAAGGCCTCATCGCAGCCCGTCACCTTCACCAGAGAGGAAGCAACAGGATCCAGGAAGCGCTGAGAGACACACAGGCGAGGGGCAGCACCATATCCACCATATCGATCAGGACGTGCCAACCCCAACCTCAGCTTCACGAGATAGCCGCTACGTTTCCCCCGTCGCCGGTACCTTCTTCTCCGAGGTAGTGGAGCAAGCGTGCGGCGGAGGTCGGCCGGGAGATCCGGTGGGAAAGGTGTCCCCCCTTCACAATAGTCCGATTTTTGAAAATTTATAGCAGCGTTTCTCAGATCTAGCAACGTTTGGCGATCATAGACCAGAAGAGCGTTGATGTTATGTACAAGCGTTAAAAGCAGCAAAAACAAACACAACAGGTAGAGCACCTGACGGCGAGCCTGACACACTGGCGCCATCTTCCATTAGCCTGAAAAATCTACTAGAATTGCTCAACTTGGCATTGCAAATCATGCATTGAGGACGCTGACTCCCATCACGTTCCTATTTACATGTGAATCCATATTGTACGTATTCGTCCAACCACTTTCTTTTTTTGCTCGACATGTTAGTATGAAGGGATTGAAAATCACAAATGGCTATACTGCGTGTGTCTTACTGCGGTCAAGTGAGCTGCCGCTTGAAAATGTATGTGGGTAATTCGCGCATTCGCGCCTGAAAGGGGGCGGGGCTTATCTCCCGCCATCCACCTGAACTAACCACTAGTTCTGTTTATATTGTTGTGGAAGTCCCTCAAACGTCGGACAATCAAACGCCCCCGTGTCTGGGTTCATAATATTTTCCGTAGTCGATCAAGTGAGCCGCCGCTTTAAAAATTAATGACCGTGTATTCCTTAAGGTGCGTTCACAGCGAGCGCCCCCGTTCACACCGAGCGCCCCCGTTCACACCGAGCGCCCCCGTTCGCCCCCGTTCGGTGTGAACGCAGCATAAGTTTTAGCTTTCTCCGTGCTTTTTGGGCTACCCAAGCCACCGTACCGCTATGCTGCGTTCACACCGAACGGGGGCGCTCGGTGTGAACGGGGCGCGCTCGCTTAATTTTTAAAGCGGCGGCTCACTTGACCGCAGTGTGTGTCTGCCGAACCCCTGAGAGTGACTCATCGAACCCCTGGGGTTCGATCGAACCCAGGTTAAGAACCACTGCTTTAAGCACTCGCTTCACCAGGAGGAAATCCTGCAGCATGAGCTCCTTCTGAACCAGCAGAGCAGCTGGACCGGCAGCGCTCTGTGACCTGCAGTGGTGAACGACGCTCCAAGGCCTCCAGTCCTTCAAAATGAAGGACGGCCTCTTTTTCTGTGATTGTTTAAAAAACTCTGTCAATGAAGAAAAATATTTGTTTAATGCGACCTCTGTACTGTAGGTGTATTAAGTCAGTGACTCAAGTCACAGAATTTATCTCTTGTTTCTATCAGGAGGAAGCTGGAACAACCTGAAGCCAGCTGTGTGTCCATGAAGAGTGAGCGGTCTATGGATACTCATTTCAATTTCAAAGATGGACGCCACTCTTTAAACTGATGATGAAAACAAAGTGATGATGATGATGATGATGATGATGATAAATATCTAATGTTATGAAGCCACTGAGGGGCGAACAGGAGAACTTGTTCCAACGTGTGTTCTAGGCCTCAAACAAACCACTGTCCAGTGTGCTGTGTGTTTTTAGATCTGTTGATCCATTTATTCAGTTTAACATTGTCATCATAGCATTAAATCAGCATTGTTCAATCTAAATTCAGCTACCAAAGATTCTTAGCATGCCAGTCACGCTCTCACACCAACACGTTACAGAACACGACCCGACAGGATACGACACGGTCAAAACCTGTTAGCTCCCCGTCACACACACCTGATTCTCATCACCAGCTGCTTACCTATATCCACTTCTATATGAAAATGTTGTTTTCACTGCGGTTGTTGTCTGTTACCAGGTTACAAGGTTCATTCATTGTCATTGAACAACAGGGTTGCACAATGAAATCCAGATTGCAGTCCCATTTGTCTAGAAAACAAAGCACCGGCTGAACGCCTGAAAGGCTTAACGCCAACAAATATGGATTCAAGCAGGATATTTACTTTAGAATTGTGTCAATTATTACAGCTGTCTTGTAATATAATTACTCTCTACGTGTCTGTTTGTGTGTTTATTTATTCATTAATATGCAGAACAAGCTTTGAGTTTGTGTATTTATAATGGAATGTAGAGAAAAGATGAACAGAGACACGACACCGACCCTGCAGTCACTTTTCATGTCAACACACACGAAGCAGATGAATCATTTTTTTTCTTCTCATAGCCGTTTTTATTTAGTTCTGAAGGCTGAAGAGGCGCTCTGCTGCCACACTGGAGACTGGACTAACCAGACTCTCTGAATGTGGGATTTCCAGATCCTTTAAGCACTCGCTTCACCAGGAGGAAATCCTGCAGCATGAGCTCCTTCTGAACCAGCAGAGCAGCTGGACCGGCAGCGCTCTGTGCTGCAGTGGTTAACGACGCTCCAAGGCCTCCAGTCCTTCAAAATGAAGGACGGCCTCTAGATTTTTCTGTGATTGTTAAAAAACTCTGTCAATGAAGAAAATATTTGTTTAATGCGACCTCTGTACTGTAGGTGTATTAAGTCACTGACAGGTTTTGTCTCAGTGCAGAATTTATCTCTTGTTTCTATCAGGAGGAAGCTGGAACAACCTGAACCCAGCTGTGTGTCCATGAAGAGTGACCGGTCTAAAGATCTTCCTGTATTCTTCAAAGATGGACGCCACTCTGTTGATCAGAGGTGAGGATTTAAACTGATTTCAAACTGGAGTCACCATGGTGACGTCACACACTCCAGTCTCCTCACCTTCATCTTCACTACCTTCACTTAAGGATTGTGTAAATGAGCAAAGTCTTGAAATAAAGCCGGTGACAGCTCTGGTCCAGTCACTCCATATCCTCACTATCTCTGCATTGACCCTTTATGGTTGAATGTGAGCGTGTAGAGGGGGGATGTGAGGCTGAACCAGCTGCACACATTTACAGGTTATTCAGGATTTAAAAAAGGAAATAGCTCACAGGAGAACACAAAGTTTTATGAATCTGAATATTTTTTGCATTTCCTCCTTTCAACGTACGCAAACATTTAGTGTGGATGTGAAACGAGCCACTAGCTCTGTACTTATTATCATTTTTATACATTCAAAGCTTCTCTTTAGGGTTTGAATGAAGTTCACAGTTTCTGTTCTTACAGGTGAGAGTCTTTCTTTGTGTGCAGCAGCAAGTGAGAGAGCAAAGATATTGACCACAGTGAAGATGTTGTTTTTAAAGGCTTGACGCCAACAAATATGGATTGAAGCAGGATATTTAGTTTAGTATTTAGAAAACAATTACATCTGTAGTTTAATATAATATGAGTTTATGACTGACACACACAGGCGACGGTAGCTCTCTGGATACTGTACGTGTGTTTTTAATCATTAATATACAGACCAAGCTTCTAGATGTGTATTTCTATTTCTAAAGGAATGTAGAGAAAAGATGAACAGAGACACGACACCGACCGTACGGTCACTTTTCATGTCAACACACACGAAGCAGATCAGTGATTATTTTCAGTATTTCCTCAGACAGACGACCTCTCGTGGTCGTTTGTATTTAGTTCTGAAGGATGAACGCTCTGCTGCCACACTGGAGACCAACCAGACTCTCTGAACCTGCTGAACATCACCTGAACAGGTGACTCACCTGGAGGAAATCCTGCAGCATGAGCTCCTTCTGAACCAGCACCGCTCTGTGACCCGTAGAGGTCAGCGACGCTCCAAAGGCCTCCAGTCCGTTTAATGACGGACGGCCTTTGGAGTTTTAGGTCATTGTTGAATAAACAGTAGTTATATTAAATCACAGAATGTATCTCTTGTTTCTATCAGGAGGAAGCTGGAACAACCTGAACCCAGCTGTGTGTCCATGAAGAGTGACCGGTCTATGGATCATCCTTTATCCTTCAAAGATGATCAGAGGTGAGGATTTAAACTGATGATGAAAACAAAGTGATGATGTGTTTCTATCAGACTCTCTGTTGTGAGATCTCCAGTTTTTAAACCTTTACTGACTCAGATGAAGTTCTCTGAGCACCAACACTCTTCTTCATTGAAACACATTCACACTGGGAGCTGCCCAGTACAACCAGTCTGACACTGAGACGCTCCACTGGAGCAGCTGGAGGTTCTGGGTGCCTTGCTCCAGGGCTCTTCAGCAGTGTACAGTGAGGGAGGGAGAGCTACATGGAGGGCTTGGTGAGAGCTGTTGGGACTAAACCAAACTGACTGCTGAAGAAAACAGTGAGCTGAAAGACGGAGCTGTTGATTCTCAGTGGGATCAGCAGGACCAGTAGACCTTTACCAGTACAGGGAGTCATCTGATCCACATCCACATATCACTTCATGGACCTTTACCTTGTGTTTGTCTCTGTGTGGACAGACACAATGTGAGCTGATTCTTCATGATTCCTCCCAGAGAGGACCAGGAGAGCTCACAGGTTCCCAGAGGTCAGTCTGCCCAGCAGCATCAAACACACCTGGACTCCATATTTATGGTCTGTACATGTACAACTACTTTTACATCTATTCTGTTCACAATCATCTCCATGCTGCACTTTTTAGACCAGTGGATTGTCAGTCTGTCCAACATGGATCTGATGTTTGGTTCCATGGTTTTAGTTTGTGTCCTTCATATAATATTCTGTTCCAGCTGCTGGAGGAGAACATCCTCACTTTTGTGAAGAACGAGCTGAAGAAGATCCAGAAGGTTGTGAGTTCAGATTACCCAGAATGCTTAGAGAGTCAGAGGGTGGATGAGGAGGTGTTGGACGGTGAGGATGAAGAGCAGAGGAGGAGCAGCAGAGAGGCATTTCTGAAGATCACACTGCACCTCCTGAGGAGAATGAAGCAGGAGGAGCTGGCTGACTGTCTGCAGAGCAGTAAGAGGATTTCTCTAAAGATTTAACATGCTGGATGAATGGGACCTTTACTAATGTCTCAAGAGATGGACCAAAATATATTCATATACTCTTCTTTGAGGATACGACATGTTGAAATCTATTCTTTGACTCATTGATCTTCTTTGTTGTGTGTTCATTCAGGACTTCTTGCTGCAGTTTGTCAGCGTGAACTCAAATCTAACCTGAAGAAGAAGTTCCAGTGTGTGTTTGAGGGGATCGCTAAAGCAGGAAACCCAACCCTTCTGAACCAGATCTACACAGAGCTCTACATCACAGAGGGAGGGACTGCAGAGGTCAATGATGAACATGAGGTCAGACAGATTGAAACAGCATCCAGGAAACCAGACAGACCAGAAACAACCATCAGACAAGAAGACATCTTTAAAGCCTCACCTGGAAGAGAGGAACCAATCAGAACAGTGATGACAAAGGGAGTGGCTGGCATTGGGAAAACAGTCTTAACACAGAAGTTCACTCTGGACTGGGCTGAAGACAAAGCCAACCAGGACATACAGTTCACATTTCCATTCACCTTCAGAGAGCTGAATGTGCTGAAAGAGAAAAAGTACAGCTTGGTGGAACTTGTTCATCACTTCTTCTCTGAAACCAAAGAAGCAGGAATCTGCAGGTTTGAAGAGTTCCCGGTTGTGTTCATCTTTGACGGTCTGGATGAGTGTCGACTTCCTCTGGACTTCCACAACAATGAGATCCTGACTGATGTTACAGAGTCCACCTCAGTGGATGTGCTGCTGACAAACCTCATCAGGGGGAAACTGCTTCCCTCTGCTCGCCTCTGGATAACCACACGACCTGCAGCAGCCAATCAGATCCCTCCTGAGTGTGTTGGCATGGTGACAGAGGTCAGAGGGTTCACTGACCCCCAGAAGGAGGAGTACTTCAGGAAGAGATTCAGTGATAAGAAGCAGGCCAGCAGGATCATCTCCCACATCAAGAGCTCACGAAGCCTCCACATCATGTGCCACATCCCAATCTTCTGCTGGATCACTGCTACAGTTCTGGAGGAGGTGTTGAAGACCAGAGAGGGAGGAGAGCTGCCCAAGACCCTGACTGAGATGTACATCCACTTCCTGGTGGTTCAGTCCAAGCTGAAGAACGTCAAGTACGATGGAGGAGCTGAGACGGATCCACACTGGAGTCCAGAGAGCAGGAAGATGACTGAGTCTCTGGGAAAACTGGCTTTTGATCAGCTGCAGAAAGGAAACCTGATCTTCTATGAATCCGACCTGACAGAGTGTGGCATCGATATCAGAGCAGCCTCAGTGTACTCAGGAGTGTTCACACAGATCTTTAGAGAGGAGAGAGGACTGTACCAGGACAAGGTGTTCTGCTTCGTCCATCTGAGTGTTCAGGAGTTTCTGGCTGCTCTTCATGTCCATCTGACCTTCATCAACTCTGGTGTCAATCTGCTGTCAGAAGAACAAACAACCTCCTGGTTGTCTAAAGTCTTCAGAGACAAACCTAAACTAACACATCTCTACCAGAGTGCTGTGAGAAAGGCCTTACAGAGTCCAAATGGACACCTGGACTTGTTCCTCCGCTTCCTCCTGGGTCTTTCACTGCAGACCAATCAGACTCTCCTACGAGGTCTGCTGACACAGACAGGAAGTAGCTCACAGACCAATCAGGAAACAGTCCAGTTCATCAAGAAGAAGATCGACGAGGATCTCTCTGCAGAGAAAAGCATCAATCTGTTCCACTGTCTGAATGAACTGAATGATGGTTCTCTAGTGGAGGAGATCCAACAGTCCCTGAGTTCAGGACGTCTCTCCACAGATAAACTGTCTCCTGCTCAGTGGTCAGCTCTGGTCTTCATCTTACTGTCATCAGAAAAAGATCTGGACGTGTTTGACCTGAAGAAATACTCTGCTTCAGAGGAGGCTCTTCTGAGGCTGCTGCCAGTGGTCAAAGCCTCCAACAAAGCTCTGTAAGTCCAGAGAGAGTTAGATTAATTTATCATAACTTAAATATGCTGCTATCATTCTACTTATTTTATTTTTTTACTTTTGTTGTCTTCTTTCTCTTCAGACTGAGTGACTGTAACCTCTCAGAGAGAAGCTGTGAAGCTCTGTCCTCAGTCCTCAGCTCCCAGTCCTCTAGTCTGAGAGAGCTGGACCTGAGTAACAACAACCTGCAGGATTCAGGAGTGAAGCTGCTGTCTGCTGGACTGGAGAGTCCACACTGTAAACTGGAAACTCTCAGGTCAGATCAAGTTAGTTTGTCTTCAATGATGTAAATGTGTCTCTAAACTATCAGCTCCATGCAGTGTAAACAGCCTCTCTCTTTCTGAATCTTTGAATTAGTTCATCAGGATTTCAGATTTCATAAACCTCTTTTTCACCAGGAAATGAACCAGAACTATGGAACCAGAGGAACTAATCTCAGAGACTAAACTAGAGTCCAAAAGTCCTTTTTGTGAATTCCTGTTTGTTTTTCCATCCCATCTTAAGAACCTTGTAGAACAGACAAACTTGATCCACAGCAGATTAAAAAACGAAAACGAGGTGGAGTTTGAAACATAATTCACATTCACAATAAAACATCACAGGGTCATCCTGTTGTTGCTCTTATTTATGCTTTATGATGTTATGTTTGATATAATTAATGAATGAAAAGGAAAAAAAAATGCAGAGGTGGAAAGAGACTGAAAACTTGAATGTCTGTCTCTACAGTGACGATCTGCTGAGAGTTTGATGGTTGTTTATTTCTGCTTTAGAACGTAACCGACATGAAATCAGTATATGAAGTTTAATTTGTGTTTTTCATCACTTTGTTCTCTCTCTCTCTCTCTCTCTCTCTCTCTCTCTCTCTCTCTCTCTCTCTCTCTCTCTCTCTCTCTCTCTGCTGGTCTCTCTCTCTCTCTTTCTTAAAAACAGTCTCCAACAGAAACGCTTGAATTTGTTTTAAACAATGAACAACTAAATAAGATAAGATAATCCTTTTGAGTCCCAAAACATTTGCAGGATTACAGCAGGAGAGGATAGTACAAACAAGATACATAGAAAAAACAAGATCAAAACAAGTTTTAAAAATAAGTAATAACAGTAAAGAATAATAAATAAGAATAAACTTAAAATCCACAATAACTAAAATATATAAACAGAACAGACAGAATTTTTTAGTATTGCAGTGGATTGCACATTTTTTTATAATACAGATTTATATAGTCAGTCTTTTTGTATGTGTGGTCACTGAGAGAGATAGTAGTAGAGCAAACAAGATACATATAAAAAACAAGATCAAAATAAGTATTATGAATATAGTGATACTAAGTAATAACACAGTAAAGAATAATAACCTAATTGTATCGTGTTTAGTAAAACAGCAAAATTTTATCCACTTTCACTAAAATATTTTAAACAGTTCAGAATCATTTTGTATTGTACTTTAGTCAGACTCATTCATTTTAACACAAATTTATAGTCAGTCTTTTTGTATGTTGTCTACTGGGAGCAGACTGAGTTGTTTTCTCAGAGGAAGGAAGGACCTGCAGTACCTGTGAATAATAATCTGTCCACCCCTCAGTCCTGATAGTGATACTACAGTACTTCCTGTGTACAGTACACTGAACCTAGTCTTTTATCCACTTTCACTAAACAAATGATCTGGACCTTCTGAGCTTTAGTCCAGACTCAATTAACACAAATATTATTTTTTCTTCTTGTTGATTGTTGTCTCTTCAGACTGAGTGCCTCCAGGAGACTGTGAGCTCTGTCCTCAGTCCTCAGCTCCCAGTGCTCTAGTCTGAGAGAGCTGGACCTGGACAATCATCCAGGAGACTCTGGAGTGAAGCTGCTGTCTGCTGTACAGGAGGATCCACACTGGAGACTGGAAACTCTCAGGTATGAAGAGGCCTGCTGCAGCCACAGACAATCAGTCTGATAGAGGAGGTAGAGCTGGTTAATATGACCCTGACACACCAAGCTGACCTCAAACTACCAGAGACTCATCAAACTGTTTGTGTCCCACATCAGACGACGATCAATACAGACAGAAGTAGTCAGGGAACAGTAGCCAGGATGAGCCAGAACAGGGAGGGAAGGTGATGAAACTGTTGTTTTTCTGGAGCGTTGTCTTGTTTCAACATTAGAAAATAGGACAGTGGTGTATCCTGACACGTTGACGGCCATCATGGTGGGTTGACATGCCTCAACGTCGTCACGCTGCAGGTTTGTGGGCTCATATCAAACAATAGTTGGATGATTTGATGCTCATCTGCCACCAGTGTGTGTTGTCCTTTAGTCCAGACATTATTGTGAAAAGACAAACAGACAAAGAATCAACCTGTTTAAACCGTCTTGATAAATCATCACAATAGGAATGTTTTGCTGTTTTAAAGGAGTTCAGCTTCACCTGGTTTTGGTTTGTTTTGCACTGAGAGCGAGTTCCCTGGTTGATAAGAGTCGACTTGTTGAAACTACAGGTGACAGTCGACCACAGACGCTCAGTGGAGAACCAACAGCTGATTGTGGACATGGTGTGTCAGAGCCCAAAGAGGTTTATTTAGGACTGGACCAAAGTTATGGTGTGTCAGGGGGACACAGGCAGTGCTCTGTGGCTGCAGACGGACTTGAACTGTAATATTCTAAACCTCCAGATTACAGATAATAGAAACCAGTGTTGACTGTTGCTAGGAGACGGGATGTGAACAGCAGTGTCAAAGTCAGACACTTTGTACATCCAACCATCCACCCCGACCTCCTCCATCAGAGGTTTTGTGGTGCTGTAGTGATTTCAGGCTACTTTCTCCTTTACTTCTGAGAGACAACAGTCATTATAACACAAACACAAGAGGTCGCTTGTCAGGACCAAAACATCCAACAATCAATATTTCTTTATTTACAACAGATCAGCTGACTCTGTGTAATGGTGAAGAGTCGTGTGGTGGTGATGAACCCACAGAGAATTGTCTCCATCTCTGCAGCTCTACAGAGCTTTTTAGCCTCTTTTAGCTCCTAGTTTTGGTTCTGCAGCACATTTCCTGTTTGGTTCAGTCTCAGTGTTTCCAGCAGCTGTTTTCATCCAACAAGCTGTGATGAAGCCTCTGTACACTACCTGCTCAGCAGCAAACAGCAGACAGACTCAGTTAGAGACTAGCTGGTGAACATAGTGGAGCATTTAGCAGCTAAAGAGACAGATATTTCCCTCAGGAGGTGGTGGAGACCAAAAACAGAGCTAAAAGAGAGAGAATATTGGACTTCCATTCATCAGGTGACACAAACACAAAGACTCCTGATGAATCATCATGTTGATCTGTAACTGCTTTACTTCACCATTTCGGGGGACAATAAACAAAAACACAAATTAGACCCCTTTAAAATAAGACATAGCACTTTCAAAATATATGAATCAAATTAACATTTAGCAAAATGATAAAGTCAATGAGTTACTTGGAAAAATATGCAGAACTGAATTAGTTTCAACAAAATATTACAACATACAACTTAAATCTATTCAGCTTCCTATGGCTAAATCCCTATTTCTTGACCCTTTTTTACTACAGCAGATAAATACTTAATTAGAATCTAAACCACACATGGGCCCACACACACTCACACACACACACACACACAAGTAAAGTTTCAGGCCTGTGCGTTGCTCCGGTGCGTTGCTGCCTTCAGAGTCCTCAGCAGAGCAAAGAGCAAAGACACAGAAAGTCAAACTCACAGTTCAGTGAAAGTCTTGTAGAAACAGTTCGTTGTCCAACAGAAGAAAAACCAGGCGACAGCGAGGTGACGGCAGGTCACTCATCAGAAACACAAACCAACAGTCCTTCAGTCCACAATGGCGTCCTCTGTTCCAGCGACCGACAAACTTTAGCTACACACAGACACAGTCGCACAAACATTCAAAATCAACTGAGATTTAATCAATAAATGAGCGTTAGTGTCCACAGCTTCAGTTTTTCTTCTGTTTACTTGAACATTCATCAAGCTATCTACTTCATGTTTCTCTGTGTTTCTCCCGTTCTGTCCTTCTCACTCTCTCTTTCACTACTTCTTCCTTTCTCTTTAACCCCGCCCCCTCCTTTAGCTACGCCCAATTACCACAGGTGGGGCTGATTGAAACCTTGCGTAACCAATCAAACACCATAGCTCAAACTAAAGGCACAATCAGTTTACTTTTCTTTTAACTTTAACTTAGTTACCCACTGTTTGCCTTCAATATTGTTTAGAACTGTTTATTTCAACTCTTATTCACTTATTTAAATCCTGCCTTATTTATGACTAAAGTATCTTAATCTCTCAGTTAACCATTTTTATTAAACTAAATTACTTTCAGTTTAATTGCCTTACTGAGTCATTTCATCCAACTTTATAATAAACTATTAGGAACTTATTTTAATCCCTAACTTTTACACCAGGGCTACATGAATAAGTGAACATAATGAGCTGTCGTCATCGGCCAATCAGAAGAAGCTCCATGAAGTAAAGAATATCATGTGATTAATAATAAGTGCTCCATGTGAACATGAATACAAAGCTCTGTGTATGAGACGATGTAATGTCCATGTTTCCATGCTGCTCTGACCCCCTCCTCCTTTCAGGGTGGAGCCTGCTGGAGTCCGATGGTTCAGACCAGGTCTGAGGAAGTGTAAGTGTGCTTTGAATCTGACTCATGAAAACAAAGCAGCACACATTCAACCATCTTCAAACTGTGACATCACTCATTCACATCTCTGATGTCATCATCACAGTGTCAACAGATGAACAGATGATAGATTAATAACTGCAGCTGTATTGTGTCTTGTTCTCTCCATCAGATTCCTGTGAACTCACACTCGACACAAACACAGTGAACAGAAACCTCAAACTGTCTGACAACAACAGGAAGGTGACACATGTGGAGGAGGATCAGTCATATCCTGATCATCCAGACAGATTTGACCACTGGAAGCAGCTGCTGTGTAGAACTGGTCTGACTGGTCGCTGTTACTGGGAGGTCGAGTGGAGAGGAAGAGTTTATATATCAGTGAGTTACAGAGGAATCAGAAGGAGAGGAGACAGTGAAGACTGTTTGTTTGGATGGAATGATCAGTCCTGGAGTCTGGAGTGCTCTGATGATGGTTACTATGTCCGTCACAATAAGACAGAACACCCATCTCCTCCTCCTCCTCCTCCTCCTCCTCCTCCTCCTCCTCCTCCTCCTCCTCTAGATAGCAGTGTATGTGGACTGTCCTGCTGGCTCTCTGTCCTTCTACAGAGTCTCCTCTGACACACTGATCCACCTCCACACCTTCAACACCACATTCACTGAACCTCTTTATCCTGGGTTTGGGTTCTGGTTCTGGTCTGGTTCCTCAGTGTCTCTGTGTTCTCTGTAGGAGGGAGAGTCTCCTCCTGGTAGAGAAACTTTCTCTCTGCTGACCAGATAGTTCAGTCTGTACAGGATCACACACAGCTGATGTTAGTTAGTACCAACCTGATCTCTCAGTGGTTGTAAATGCAGTCTGAGCAGGTGAGGGGTACCTGAGCTGGTCTGGACTCTGGGGGGTTGAGAGCTCTCTGGGACTTGTGGTGTTGCAGATGGATGGCTGAAAGAGCTGAGCGAGGTCCATGTAATTACCTGAAATGATCAGTTGTCTGAGAGAAGGTGTGAAACATGTTTTACTTTGTGTATAAAACTGAACTTTGTTGTCTTGAAACATTTGTTTGTGTGAAGAAAAACCTACGAATGTCAAACAAGAGTCTTTCTGGATCAAATTCATCATCTGTGGGAAAATAATCACAACGTGTAAAGAGTTGTTTTGATTAGAACAAACTAAATTCATCATCTTGTGTCATTGTGTAACAAATGAACAAACTTTGATAAGTGATGTTGAAATAATAATAAATCAAAGTTTTGGGATGATTCTAGATAATAAGCCACATAAACATGTCAAAGGAAAAATGACAAAATCCATCACAACACTGTATAAAATGATTGATTTATTAAATAAAGCTTCATTATTCACGTTGTATTGTTCACTTTGACTTCCATTCATCACTGACGGTGTGCTAGTTTGGGGAAACTCATAGAAACAAATCAAAAGAGAGACAAAAGAAGTTTGAACCAAACTACTGATCAAGAACCAACTCAGCTGTTTATTCAATGAAAGGCTGATCAATTCAGAGAGTTGGTGGATTTTCAAACATCACAGATCAGGTATAAAGTGAGAAACTAATGAGGACCTGAAAGAGTCCAAATGATTTGGGAGGAATCTGCAGGTTTAAGGACTGATGTCAAAAATCACTTGTGTTAAAGAGGTGAACTTGTGGAGCAGCTGTAGTGAGGAAATCAATCATTCAATAAAGAATCATTTAATGAACAAATATAAAAGAGATCAGAGCGACATGTTGGCGTTAGTATAGTAGAGATAGTGTCACATTAGTCTGACGTCAAACCGCTAAAAGACTCAATAATCTGCAGCTTTTCACTCTGAAACAAAATAAATCTTTTGTTTTCTACTCAACAGTTTTAATTTCACTTCATTCCAAAGTTTTCCTCCAGTGGTCAGAGTGAAGTAGAAAACCAACGCTGTCGTATTATCTCTACATTAATAACAGTGACAGTTATGTTTAACTAAATATTAAATAAGGTTTATTGAACAGACAGCGGTGTGTTAGTGATGTTTGCAGCCAGCAGACAGCTGAACTAAACGGTTTAAACAGCACCAACATTAGCTGGTTAACACAAAGCAGAGATAAACAGAGTGACGTCATAACTTTAGATCATTAAATTAAAGTTTGATTTGAACTCTGCGAGTGTGTTTGAAAAAAATAGTAGTTGTAGTGTTAGTAGTAATATAACAAACAGTAGTAATACAAAAATGATTTAATCCAATCATGTTTTTTATAAAATATAATATAAATATTTACAACAATATCTCACATACACTGTTTATCTCATAACCTGTGTCTAATATAATAAACTAAATTATCACTTCTGACATTACTCCTTTTTTTATATGTATGATATGAACAACAATTTCTGACATGACAAGTCATTCATCGTAGCAATTTTAAAAATAGTAAGCCCTTATCTTTGGTTAGAAAATTATTTAATCTGTTTTTCTCATCTCATCTCAAAAATACTGTGAAATAGAATGAAAGATTTGTGGGGAATGATTAATGATTTTATATAAAAGTTCCATATTATTATCTTTTATTTTAATATAATTTAATTGATACTGTATTTTATGAGTTCCCTGATTAGTTAAAAATATTAGTTGTAGTGTTAGTAGTACTAAAACAAACAGTAGTAATACAAAAATAATGTAATCCAATCATGTTTTTATTATGTAAACCACAGGACTGTGACCACAGGAGGCCTTCTGGTGGACACAGAGTGTAACTACATCTCCTAATATGTAATTACGCACTGTGACCACAGGAGGCCCTCTGGTGGACACAGAGTGTAACACATCTATTATGTAATTACGCACTGTGACCACAGGAATAAAGACACGTGGTTATAAATGGCTCCAATGAAATGAACCAAGCACTAATATGTAAATCACATTGTGTAACTGGAATATATATGTCTGGTGGACACAGAGTGTAACTACATCTCCTAATATGTAATTACGCACTGTGACCACAGGAGGCCCTCTGGTGGACACAGAGTGTACACAGAAATATCAAAACGTGGATAATAATTAAAAGCAAAATCAAATATTTCCAATGTAATAATAAGTACTTAAAAAATAAAGATTAACATATAAATAACATTTTGTAAATTATAAATTCAATAATATATATATATTTTAAATTAAAGTAAAATGTTGCATATTTGTATTCAAAGATATTCAAGTGTATAAATAATAGTATAGTTTTAAATAATGCTAATAATAAAAGTCAAATACACAAAGTATTGTAAAGTTTTTTTAGAATTTGTATTATCTCATGAGGTTCTCAGTAAAACAGCCACCAAATAATAATAAATATATAAATGTTACTCAGCTATATTGTAATAAAACAGTTTAATATATTAACATAATATCAGGTATGAATATAGTTTCACTTCATGTATGTCAAATAATATTAAATATATAAATCAGTCCTCCTCATGTCAGCACAAACTCACAAACAAACAAACAAACAACACTTCTGGCGTTGTCCTTCAGAATAAAAGTCGCTCTGTATGTTTTTCAACGGCTTTAAAATGAGTGACAGAATGTTTAGAGTTGTTCCATAAAGTCTTTAAAGAGAGTAAAACTAGAAAGCTGCCGATAAAGGTCATTACTCTGAGGTTCTCTGGTGACAGTAGATGCACATCACATATTAATAGATGTGACTGGAAGTATTGATAAGGAAGAAATGAGTCAGTTATTATTGTACTGCAGGGACAAATAATAATATAGTGATTGTAATAAAGATGAACAGAATATAAATGCTCAGCAACATGTAAAACAGAGCGTTAAAAGCAGGTTGACATTAAACATGACACAGATTACAGAGTCTGTATTTAATACACAATAAAGCGTTAAATCCAGATGTGAGGGGTTGATCCGGATTCATCCTGATGTTAAACCTGTTAAACTCTCAACATCCTCACAATGAGAAACATTTAGACACTAGCAGGTACATCAACATGACTGGGATCTGTAGTATCAGTACGACCAATAAAAACACATGTCGAGTCTGCGCTTTTACTTTGAAGGATATCACCAGGTCTGCTTTCTTAAGGCATTACCTTAAACAATGCATTCATGTTTCTCTTTAATCAGTCAGCGGCCATCAGCCTCTTTACCTGCTGCTGACTGTGTCTGACAGAACTGCACTCAGAAACTAGTGAATGATAGAAATACTGCTGCTTCACTGAATGAACCCTCATCATTAATATCATCTGTAAGAACTTTATGAAGCAGACGGAGCTGCTCTAGAGTTCAACAGACTCTACGTAGAGCAAACATGGATAACGTCAACCTCCCCTCCATCTCTACCTCTCTCTCTCTCTCTCTCTTCTACCCCTCCCTCTCTCTTATCTACCTCTCTATCCCCTCTGTCTCTCTCTCTCTCTCTCTCTCTTTCTTCTACCCCTATCCTCTCTCTCTACCTCTCTATCTCTCTCTCTCTTCTCCCCTCTATCTCTACATCTCTACCTCTCTATCTCTCTCTCTCTCTCCCTCTCTCCTTCTCCCTCTCTCTCTCTCTCTTTCTTCTCCCTCCCTCTCTCTCTCTCTCTCTCTCTCTCTCTCTCTCTCTCTCTCTCTCTCTCTCTCTCCTCCCCTCTCTCTCTCTCTCTCTCTTCTACCCCTCTCTCTCTCTCTCTCTCTCTCTCTCTCTTCTCCCTCCCTCTCTCTCTCTCTCTTCTCCCTCTCTCTCTTCTCTCTTCTACCCCTCTCTCTCTCTCTCTTCTACCCTCCCTCTCTCTCTCTCTCTCTCTCTACACCTCCTCTCTGTGTCTCTCTCTCTCTTCTACCCCTCCCTCTCTCTCTCTCTCTCTCTCTACTTTCCCCTCTCTTCTCTCTCTCTCTCCCCTCTCTCTTCTCTTCTTTCTTCTCCCCCTCCCCTCGATTCAAGTCCCCTTTTGATAGGTAGAGTGTGTGTGTGTGTGAGTGTGTGTGTGTGTGTGTGTGTGTGTGTGTGTGTGTGTGTGTGTGTGTGTGTGTGTGTGTGTGTGTGTGTGTGTGTGTGTGTGTGTGTGTGTGTGTGTGTGTGTGTGTGTGTGTTGTGTGTGTGTGTGTGTGTGTGTGTGTGTGTGTGTGTGTGTGTGTGTGTGTGTGTGTGTCATCCTCTCTGAACTGCTTCCTGTAAAACATACTGAGATGTTTCTATCAGATTAATGTTTTTTATCAGTGTGCTCTTTTATTTCCGTTCAAGAGTCTTTCAGAGGAGACATTACAGCTGCAACTAACCATAATTTAATGATTAATTTTAATATTCTCTATATATAATTAACATATATTTATATTCTATTATATATGTTTCTTTCTGTACATTTAAAATTAAAACATGTAACAGAGCATCTTCCTCATAATCCACCTCCATCTTTCTCTTATAAATGAAAGAAATTAAAGTTTCCTTCTGTTAATTAACTAGACAACAGAGTTGAGTGTGTTTGTCCACTCAGACTCTACATGTAACTCAGAAAGCTGATAAAACATGTATTTCATCTGTTTTGGAGTAATGTAAACGATGGACCACTTTGACGAGGATCTGGTTCAGGTTCGCTTTCTGACCCCAAAGTCCAAACTGAACCTGTAGAAGCAGCATTCAGTGTTTATGCTGCACATATCTGAAACAAACTCCAACTCTCTGTTCTCAAAGACTTCTCTGTTTGCCTCTGAGAATATCTATTTTATTAAATAAAATGTCAGACTTTTATTCATATCTTGCACTAAACGGTAGCTGTATGATTTACCTTTAAGCCCAGTTTAACTTTTTTAACATGTAACAACTAAGTGAAACAAAACAAGAACTAAAAAATAAAATCAATAGTAAATATATCAAATTCTCATAAACAAGATAAATATTTATATGATAAACGCACATAAATGCACACTTATGAACTTACACACACACACACACACACACACACACACACTCATGCTCATTCACATCTCGACTCATTGCATTTTTTCCCTTTGTTTTCTTGTTGTTTATAATGTATTGTTATTATAAATCATATCTTGTAAAATTGCTTTTTCAACAATATTTCATACCATATGTATTTTCTTTTTGTATTCGTTATAGTATTGTGCTTTTTTTATATTATATAGGTGGAGGCTTCAAATAAGCCCAGTGGGCTTTCTGCCTCTTCCTGCACTGTAATATCATTTATCAATGTTATGTCTTTTATATATTTTTCAATTGTGCAAATGAACTAAACTAAACTAAAGTGCTTGTGTCATCCTCTCTAACTGCTTCCTGTTAAACAGATACTCTTTCATTTGACCATACGCTGCTTGATTACAGATAACATGACTGTTTCCAGGACAACGAACACATACTGAGCTGCTCCAATCAGATCAATGCTTTTTATCAGATTAATGCTTTTCATCAGTGTGCTCTTTTTTTTTGGTACATGTGTCACATCAGCAGAGAGTCTTTTTTCTTTTCTTTTTTCTTTGCAGCTGGAGACATTACAGCTGCAACTAACCATAATATTAATGATTCATCTTAATATTCTCTACATTCTAATATATAGTATATATATATATATATATACTATATATTTTAATATTCTCTCTCGTCCACGATGTTTCTTTCTGTTCATTTAAAACATGTAACAGAGCATCTTCCTCATAATCCACCTCCATCTTTCTCTTATAAATGAAAGAGAATCACGCCTGTTCACTCTTCCTGCACTCTGTCTATTTCCCTCAGTTCACTCCAGCTCACAGCCCAGCCCCAGCCCCGTTTTCTCTCTCACCACACTTTCCCTCACTCACCTAATCAGCCTTATGCTGTGCACCTGTCCACCACACCCACCTCATCAGCACAATCACTCTCACCTGAGCACTCTGCCACACTCACAGTATAAATGCCACACTCACTCATTCACCCGTTCCAGATCGTTCTCCGCATTCATGCCAGACCTTCCAGCGTTATCCCCGGACTGATTTCCTGTTGCCGGTTAGCTCGCCACTGGCTCGGTTCGTGTCTATGGAGGAGGCTATCCAGAGACATGAGACCCAGCTCGCCGCCACCACCGCCGAGGTTCACCAGACCTTAGTGAACCAGGGACAGGCTGTGACTGCCTTGACGCACCAGGTTCAACAACTTAACGCGGCCATCACCCAGTTCTCGCGGCGACACCGCCATCTGCTCCGACTCACCCGGAGCTGTTACCAGCGTTCGTTCACCGCTGGTCTCGGAGGTCCGAGTCGGCGAGCCGGAATGTTACGCTGGGGATCCTGAGGGCTGTAACGCCTTTCTGACGAACTGCTCTATTTTGTTCACATTACAGCCATACACCTTCGCCACCGAGGAAGCACGAGTGGCATATTCCATCATTCCACCTGGCAGAGACCACCTGTGGGGGGAGACCGCCGAACCCCGCCGCTTCCTTCCAGACCTTCTCCGAGGAATTACGCAAGGTTTCAGGAGTGGTTTCCTTGGGACCGGACACCACCGGTGGATTGTTGGGGCTCCAACAAGGTAATCAAACCATCACGGATTATGCCATAGACTTTCGAACCAAAAAGTCCCATT
>NW_026552908.1:0-2500 GCF_027596085.1 Anoplopoma fimbria | reverse complement strand
GCATTAATCTGATAAAAAGTACTCCTCCGAGGCAGCAGAGTCCGGATCTTCAGTCGGGTGGGTGGAGGGGGTCTGGAGGAAGGGTTCCTCGGCCCCGGACGACGAGGCCTCACTGTCTGACTCGGGGGCCTCCTGGATGTGTTTGGCCGGGGTCTTTGTCCTGGAGTGGCGGCTTAGGGGGAACATACCAGGATGAAGGTCGATAGCGCAGTCATATGGACGGTGTGGAGGCAGTGCCATGGCTTTGGATTTATTGAATACCTCCAGGTGCGTCCCACTTGCATGGGCTCGGTCTCCCGATGAGGCGGAATGGTCGATGGATGATGCGGGGTTTTGGCGTGCATGACGTCGGGGAATGAGCGGTGGCTGGAACGACCCTGGCGTCTCACCAGTCGCCGGGACTGGATGCGGCGGTCCAGTCGAGAGGTCACCTCGATCAGACCATCCAAAGAGGTGGGCAGCTCGAAGGAGATAAGTTCCTCCTTGATATAGTCCGCCAAGCCGAGCATGTAAGCGCCGCACTGAGCGGCCATATTCCACGAGCTAATGGGACTTTTTGGTTCGAAAGTCTATGGCATAATCCGTGATGGTTTGATTACCTTGTTGGAGCCCCAACAATCCACCGGTGGTGTCCGGTCCCAAGGAAACCACTCCGAAAACCTTGCGTAATTACTCGGAGAAGGTCTGGCGGTCTCTCCCCGTCAGGTGGTTGATGGAATATGCCATTCGTGCTTCCTCGGTGGCGAAGGTGTATGGCTGTAACGTGAACAAAATAGAGCAGTTCGTCAGAAAGGCGTTACAGCCCTCAGGATCCCCAGCGTAACATTCCGGCTCGCCGACTCGGACCTCCGAGACCAGCGGTGAACGCGCTGGTAACAGCTCCGGGTGAGTCGGAGCAGATGGCGGCGGTGTCGCCGCGAGAACTTGGGTGATGGCCGCGTTAAGTTGTTGAACCTGGTGCGTCAAGGCAGTCACAGCCTGTCCCTGGTTCACTAAGGTCTGGTGAACCTCGGCGGTGGTGGCGGCGAGCTGGGTCTCATGTCTCTGGATAGCCTCCTCCATAGACACGAACCGAGCCAGTGGCGAGCTAACCGGGGGATAACGCTGGAAGGTCTGGCATGAATGCGGAGAACGATCTGGCAACGGGTGAATGAGTGAGTGTGGCATTTATACTGTGAGTGTGGCAGAGTGCTCAGGTGAGAGTGATTGTGCTGATGAGGTGGGTGTGGTGGACAGGTGCACAGCATAAGGCTGATTAGGTGAGTGAGGGAAAGTGTGGTGAGAGAGAAAACGGGGCTGGGCTGTGAGCTGGAGTGAACTGAGGGAAATAGACAGAGTGCAGGAAGAGTGAACAGGCGTGATTCTCTTTCATTTATAAGAGAAAGATGGAGGTGGATTATGAGGAAGATCTGTTACATGTTTTAAATGAACAGAAAGAAACATCGTGGACGAGAGAGAATATTAAAATATATAGTATATATATATATATATATATATATATATATTAGAATGTAGAGAATATTAAGATGAATCATTAATATTATGGTTAGTTGCAGCTGTAATGTCTCCAGCTGCAAAGAAAAAAAGAAAAGAAAAAAGACTCTGCTGATGTGACATATGTACCAAAAAAAAAGAGCACACTGATGAAAAGCATTAATCTGATAAAAAGCATTGATCTGATTGGAGCAGCTCAGTATGTGTTCGTTGTCCTGGAAACAGTCATGTTATCTGTAATCAAGCAGCGTATGGTCAAATGAAAGAGTATCTGTTTAACAGGAAGCAGTTAGAGAGGATGACACAAGCACTTTAGTTTAGTTTAGTTTATTTGCACAATTGAAAAATATATAAAAGACATAACATTGATAAATGATATTACAGTGCAGGGAGAGGCAGAAAGCCCACTGGGCTTATTTGAAGCCTCCACCTATATAATATAAAAAAAATCACAATACTATAACGAATACAAAAAGAAAATACATATGGTAAGAAATATTGTTGAAAAAGCAATTTTACAAGATACGATTTATAATAACAATACATTATAAACATAAAAATCTGACATTTTATTTAATAAAATAGATATTCTCAGAGGCAAACAGAGAAGTCTTTGAGAACAGAGAGTTGGAGTTTGTTTCAGATATGTGCAGCATAAACACTGAATGTTGCTTCTACAGGTTCAGTTTGGACTTTGGGGTCAGAAGCGAACTGAACAGATCCTCGTCAAAGTGGTCCATCGTTTACATTACTCCAAAACAAATGAAATAAATGTTTTATCAGCTTTCTGAGTTACATGTAGAGTCTGAGTGGACAAACACACTCAACTCTGTTGTCTAGTTAATTAACAGAAGGAAACTTTAATGATTCTCTTTCATTTATAAGAGAAAGATGGAGGTGGATTATGAGGAAGATGCTCTGTTACATGTTTTAATATTTAAAATATATAGTATATATATATATAATATATTAATATGTAAACATAGAGAATATTAAGATTAATCAT
>NW_026552907.1:27500-30892 GCF_027596085.1 Anoplopoma fimbria | reverse complement strand
TATTATATGATGATCATTATATGATGATTATTATATGATGATTATTATATGATGATTATTATATGATGATTATTATATGATGATTATTATTATATGATGATTATTATATGATTATTATATATGATTATTATATGATGATTATTATTATGATTATTATATGATGATTATTATATGATGATCATTATATGATGATTATTATATGATGATCATTATATGATGATTATTATATGATGATCATTATATGATGATTATTATATGATGATTATTATATGATGATTATTATATGATGATTATTATTATGATGATTATTATATGATGATTATTATATGATGATTATTATTATATGATGATTATTATATGATGATTATTATATGATGATTATTATATGATGATCATTATATGATGATTATTATATGATGATTATTATTATATGATGATTATTATATGATGATTATTATATGATGATTATTATATGATGATCATTATATGATGATTATTATATGATGATCATTATATGATGATTATTATATGATGATTATTATATGATGATTATTATATGATGATTATTATATGATGATTATTATTATATGATGATTATTATATGATGATTATTATATGATGATTATTATATGATGATTATTATATGATGATTATTATATGATGATTATTATATGATGATTATTATATATGATTATTATTATATGATGATTATATGATATCATTATATGTATGATTATTATATGATGATTATTATATGATGATTATTATATGATGATCATTATATGTATTGATATGATCATTATATGATTATTATATGTATTGATCATTATATGTATTGATCATTGTATGTATTGATCATTATTGTATGATCATTATATGATGATCATTATATGTATTGATTATTATATGATGATTGCATTGTTGATCATTATATGTATATTACATATGATCATTATATGATTGATGTATTGATCATTGTATGTATTGATCATTATATGATGATCATTATATGTATTGATCATTATATGTATTGATCATTATATGTATTGATCATTATATGATGATCATTATATGTATTGATCATTATATGTATTGATCATTGTATGTATTGATCATTGTATGTATTGATCATTATATGATGATCATTATATGTATTGATCATTATATGTATTGATCATTATATGATGATCATTATATGTATTGATCATTATATATGATATTGATGATTATTATATGATGATCATTATATGATGATCATTATATGTATTGATCATTATATGTATTGATCATTATATGATGATCATTATATGTTGATTGATCATTATATGTATTGATTGATCATTATATCATTGTATGTATTGATCATTATATGTATTGATCATTATATGTATTGATCATTATATGTATTGATCATTATATGTATTGATCATTATATGTATTGATCATTATATGATGATCATTATATGATGATACATTATATGTATTGATCATTATATGTATTGATCATTGTATGTATTGATCATTATATGTATTGATCATTATATGTATTGATCATTATATGTATTGATCATTATATGTATTGATCATTATATGTATTGATCATTATATGTATTGATCATTATATGTATTGATCATTATATGTATTGATCATTATATGTATTGATCATTATATGATGATCATTATATGATGATCATTATATGTATTGATCATTATATGTATTGATCATTATATGTATTGATCATTATATGTATTGATCATTATATGTATTGATCATTATATGTATTGATCATTATATGTATTGATCATTATATGATGATCATTATATGATGATCATTATATGATGATCATTATATGTATTGATCATTGTATGTATTGATCATTATATGATGATCATTATATGATGATACATTATATGTATTGATCATTATATGTATTGATCATTGTATGATGATCATTATATGTATTGATCATTGTATGTATTGATCATTGTATGTATTGATCATTGTATGTATTGATCATTGTATGATGATCATTATATGTATTGATCATTGTATGTATTGATCATTGTATGTATTGATCATTATATGTATTGATCATTGTATGTATTGATCATTGTATGTATTGATCATTGTATGATGATCATTATATGTATTGATCATTATATGTATTGATCATTGTATGTATTGATCATTATATGTATTGATCATTGTATGTATTGATCATTATATGTATTGATCATTGTATGTATTGATCATTGTATGTATTGATTATTGTATGTATTGATCATTATATGTATTGATCATTATATGATGATCATTGTATGTATTGATCATTGTATGTATTATGTAGAGTACTTTACACTGAATCTGAGTTCTTTGGAACATCTGGAACAACGTGTGTTAAAGCGTTTAATGAGGTCAGAGGTTAATGAGAGTGAAACAAACATGAGTCTGGTTCTAACTCTGCTGGAGAACCTTTAATGAACCGCATTGAAACACAGAACATTAAACCTCCATTGAAACAGTTTTCTCTTAAATGTTTCACTCAACTTAATTTTTTCTTGAAATATTCAACTTTTTAATCAAGTTTTTCTAAAAAGATTAAATAAAAATAACAACTGGAGGAGAAAAATATTGAGATTGAAAGATTCTTTAAAGCTAGGGTGGGTAATTTCTTTACTGTAATATTTGGCAAAACTGTCCTAATAGCCAGTCAGCTATATGTAGGTGAAGTGCTCTGAGAATATCTGCTCATAACTTTGCTCTCCCCTGCCTCTGTGGGCCGCACCCAAAAATTGCCACCGCTCATGTACACTTTGACCAATCAGAGCGAGGCTCCGATTCTCCGTTCTTATTGGCTGCGGAATCGGACATGGTGTTTCGTCTTCCTATCAATGTAACTGAATTCACATGAACGCGCATAACTGACGTTCGGTGGGAGGAGCTACAGCAGGTAGCGTGGCAGGGAGAGGCCAGAGAGCACGCGACGGAATCTCAACGGCTGTTTTCTCCAAAATCGCCCACCCTAGCTTTAAGTACCGACAGTGAAAGTATTTACTCTGCAGAACATCACTGAGGTGTTTAAAACAATCAGAAAACACTTCATCCTTCAGTTTATCACAAACATTCATCATCATCACATAAAGGAACACTTCATCCTTCAGTTTATCACAAACATTCATCACATAAAGGAACACTTCATCCTTCAGTTTATCACAAACATTCATCATCATCACATAAAGGAACACTTCATCCTTCAGTTTATCACAAACATTCATCACATAAAGGAACACTTCATCCTTCAGTTTATCACAAACATTCATCATCATCACATAAAGGAACACTTCATCCTTCAGTTTATCATAAACATTCATCACATAAAGGAACACTTC
>NW_026552907.1:0-17500 GCF_027596085.1 Anoplopoma fimbria | reverse complement strand
TGTGATGACAGCGTCCTGTACCGTCCGGCGCAGCGTGGTCTGACTCAGCGCCGCGTCTCTGTGTGGGGACTCCGCCCCCAAACCAAGTACATCTTCACCGTCCAATCACTGAACGGCGTCTCTGCTCTCAGCCAATCAGAGCCGGCCTCCGACAGAGTCAACGTCACCACCAGCAGAGACGGTACGTCACATCCTGTCTGACATGCCATACGTACACTACATTACCCAGAAGGCCTTTCAGACCACAGTGAAGGCTGTGTTCTACTAAACTAACGTTTCTAATGAATTATGAATTATGTGATGGATCCACTTCATTTCTCCTTTTAATAAATAATTAATATAAATGATTTATTAGGTTAAAACAGGACTTTATGCCAGTTTGTGGTTTTATTAATTAAATTCATTAAAATAATTTAAATTCACTAAGATAGAAAAAGAAAATCTTTGCAGGTAAAATTACAAAAACTGATTTTAAATATTTATTTTAAATATGTGGATGATGAAACAAACTGTACATTCAGCTTCACTTATTAATGTTATTTTTAATGAATCATTCTGTAGTCAAACAGCTTCTAAGCCCCGCCCACTAAGACGTGATTGGAGATTTGTAGTTCTGAATGTGTAGTTCTAATAACTTAATAATCACATACAATTCAATATCAATCATATCATTAATAATAATGGTTATAATAACTCTAGTAATAATATTACTATTAATCATACTAATACTAATAATATAATAAGTGTGTGTGTGTGTGTGTGTGTGTGTGTGTGTGTGTGTGTGTGTGTGTGTGTGTGTGTGTGTGAGTGTGTGTGTGTGTGTGTGTGTGTGTGTGTGTGTGTGTGTGTGTGTGTGTGTGTGTGTGTGTGTGTGTGTGTGTGTGTGTGTGTGTGTGTGTAGTTCCTCCTCCAGTGTCGGGTCTGAGGAGGGCGGCGGCCTCAGAGTCCAGTCTGTCTCTGGAGTGGAATGTTCCAGTTCTGCAGAACCAGTTCCAGATCCTGGACTACCAGCTCCGCTACCGCCCCAAGGTACACACACACACGCACGCACATACACATATACACACACACAGACACACACACACGCACGCACATACACATATACACATACACATACACGCACACACACACAGTTCTGATCTGACGGGCTATGATGTAACGGATGATGTCATCAGGACGGCGAGGAGGCGGGTCAGTGGCAGTACGTGTCCAGCAGGTCTTCTTCGGTGGTGGTGACGGGGCTCCAGCGGGCCGTCAGGTATCAGGTTCAGGTCAGAGGTCGATCTCAGGACGGATACGGATCATTCAGTCCAGAGAGCAGCTTCTACACACTGCCTGATGGTGAGACAGCTCTCTGTCTGTCTGTCTGCCTGTCTGTCTGTCTGCCTGCCTGTCTGTCTGTCTGTCATATGTGTGTATATACAGCGGGTAAAATAAGTATTGAACACGTCACCATTTTTCTCAGTAAATATATTTCTAAAGGTGCTATTGACATGAAATGTTCACCAGATGTCGGTAACAACACAAGTAATCCATACATACAAAGAAAACCAAACAAATACGTTCAGAAATTAAGTTATGTGTAATAAAATGGAATGACACAGGGAAAAAGTATTGAACACGCTTACTGAAATGTATTTAATACTTGGTACAGAAGCCTTTGTTGGTGATGACAGCTTCAAGACGCCTCCTGTATGGAGAAACTAGTGGCATGCATTGCTCAGGTGTGATTTTGGCCCATTCTTCCACACAAACAGTCTTCAGATCTTGAAGGTTCCGTGTTCCTCTTCTATGAACTCTGATCTTTAGTTCTTTCCATAGAGTTTCTATTGGATTCAGGTCAGGTGATTGGCTGGGCCATTCTAGCAGCTTTATTTTCTTTCTCTGAAACCAATGGAGAGTTTCCTTGGCTGTGTGTTTGGGATCATTGTCTTGCTGAAATGTCCACCCTCGTTTCATCTTCATCATCCTGCTAGATGGCAGCAGATTTTTATCAAGAATGTCTCGGTACATTTTTCCATTCATCCTTCCTTCAATTATATGAAGTTTGCCAGTGCCGTATGCTGAAAAACAGCCCCACACCAGGATGTTCCACCTCCAAACTTCACTGTTGGTCTGGTGTTTTTGGGGTGATGTGCAGTGCCATTTGACCTCCAAACATGGTGTGTATTATGGCATCCAAAGAGTTCCATGTTGGTCTCATCTGACCAGACTATATTCTCCCAGTATTTCACAGGCTTGTCTAAATGTTGTGCAGCAAACTTTAAACGAGCTTCAACATGCTTTTTCTTCAGCAGTGGAGTCTTGCGTGGTGAGCGTGCATACAGGCCACGGTGGTTGATGCATTACTTATTGTTTTCTTTGAAACAATTGTACCTGCTGATTCCAGGTCTTTCTGAAGCTCTCCACTAGTGGTCCTTGGCTCTTGGACAACTCTTCTGATAATTCTTTTCACTCCTCTGTCAGAAACCTTGCGAGGAGCACCTGGTCGTGGCCGGTTTATGGTGAAATGATGTTCTTTCCACTTCCGGATTATGGCCCCAACAGTGCTCACTGGAACATTGAGAAGTTTAGAAATCCTTCTGGAACCAATGCCATCAGTATGTTCTGCAACAATAAGGTTGTGAAGGTCTTGAGAGAGCTCTTTGCTTTTACCCATCATGAGATGTTTCTTGTGTGACACCTTGGTAATGAGACACCTTTTTATAGGCCATCAGTTGGGACTGAACCAGCTGATATTCATTTGCACTGACAAGGGGCAGGACTGCTTTCTAATCACTGATAGATTTCAGCTGCTGTCTTGGCTTTCCATGCCTTTTTGCACCTCCCTTTCTTCATGTGTTCAATACTTTTTCCCTGTGTCATTCCATTTTATTACACATAACTTAATTTCTGAACTTATTTGTTTGGTTTTCTTTGTATGTATGGATTACTTGGGTTGTTACCGACATCTGGTGAAAATGTCATGTCAATAGCACCTTTAGAAATATATTTACTGAGAAATATGGTGACGTGTTCAATACTTATTTTACCTGCTGTATATATATATGGATCATGAGTTATTGTTATCAGAAAACAACGTGATCAGAGATCTACAGTTCCTTCTGCTCCTTTTATCTTCTGATCTGATCTGATCGGATGTGATCAGTGACTTATTGATCTTTGGCTCCTCCTTCATGTTCTCCAGTGTCTCTGTTCTAACGTTCCTCTCTGTTGGTTCTCTGAAGGTGTTGGTTCTCACCTGGTGGTGACGGCGGTTCTCGTCTCTTTGGGGGTTCTGATGCTCATCGCCGTGGCGATCCTGGCTCTGTACTGTCACCGGTAAGAGTGTGTGTGTGTGTGTGTGTGTGTGTGTGTGTGTGTGTGTGTGTGTGTGTGTGTGTGTGTGTGTGTGTGTGTGTGTGTGTGTGTGTGTGTGTGTGTGTGTGTGTGTGTGTGTGTGTGTGTGTGTTCAGGATGCTCCCTCCCTGCAGCAGAACAATGGAACACTGACCTCAGGTCCAGACAGACACACACAGACACAGACACACACACAGACACACACACACACAGACACACACACACACACACACACACACAGCTCAGCAGGGTGGGACACGTTGACTATATTCAGACGGAGAAACTCGACACTCTGAGAGAAGATGAAGAGATATGGACAGATAATAACATTCCTGAGGGGGGGCTGTGTGTGTGTGTGTCTTGGGAAATAAAGAATTATGCAGCTAGTAAAAAACTAAAGTCTACTTCTGTCTGTCTCTCTCCTGTCTGTCTGTCTGTCTCTCTCTCCCTGTCTGTCTGTCTCTCTCCTGTCTGTCCGTCTCCTGTCTGTCTGTCTCTCTCTCCTGTCTGTCTGTCTCTCTCCCTGTCTGTCCGTCTCCTGTCTGTCTGTCTGTCTGTCTCTCCTGTCTGTCTGTCTCTCTCTCCTGTCTGTCTCTCCTGTCTGTCTGTCTGTCTCTCTCCTGTCTGTCTGTCTCTCTGTCTGTCTGTCTGTCTCTCTCCTGTCTGTCTGTCTCTCTCTCCTGTCTGTCTGTCTCTCTCTGTCTGTTTGTCTCTCTCTGTCTGTCTGTCTGTCTCTCTCTGTCTGTCTCTCTCCTGTCTGTCTGTCTGTCTCTCTCCTGTCTGTCTGTCCGTCTCTCTCCTGTCTGTTTGTCTCTCTCCTGTCTGTCTGTCTGTCTCTCTCCTGTCTGTCTCTCTCCTGTCTGTCTGTCTCTCTCTCCTGTCTGTCTGTCTGTCTGTCTGTCTGTCTGTCTGTCTGCCTGTCTGTCTGTCTGTCTGTCTGTCTGTCTGTCTGCCTGTCTGTCCTGCAGCAGGAGAGTGAAGGACTCTGAGATGAGTGATAAGAGTGGACACTACCAGATGGGACAGAGTGAGTTTCAGTTCCACCAATCAGATTGTTCTACTGTTCAGTCACATGATGATGATGATGATGGTGATGATGATGGTGATGATGATGATGGAGTGATGTTGTTGCCGTAGCGATGAAGGTGTACATCGACCCGTTTACCTACGAGGACCCCAACGAGGCGGTGAGGGAGTTCGCTAAAGAGATCGAGGCGTCCTTTGTGAAGATCGAGGAAGTGATCGGAGCAGGTGAGAGTCGTGTTTTCACCTGGAGACGTTTTAGGAACCTTAAGGAACCTTTAGAGGAACGTTTATCAATCTAGAGATCCGTTATTGTTGAACAATATATGATCTCTAAAACTTTAGAAGAACACAGGAACCTTTTTAGGTACTTTGAGAAACACAGAAAGAACACAGGAACCTTTCTAGGTACTTTGAGAAACACAGAAAGAACACAGGAACCTTTCTAGGTACTTTGAGAAACTTGAGAAGAACACAGGAACCTTTTCAGGTACAACACTGAAACCTGTGGAGGAACTTTTAAGGGATCTTCTAGGAAGCCATGGCTTTTTATGGAGCCTCTGAAACCTACAAACCTTTTAAGGAACCTTTTAGGCTCAGCTTTGTAGTCACTTTTAAGGAACCCGGGAAAGGAGCTTTTAGAAACTTTGGGGACTTTAAAGGAAGCATGAATCAAATCCAAGAATTATCTGAGGAACTTTTCTGGATCTTTGAGAAACCTTTTAAGAACACAGAACCTTAACGGTACTTGACTGGAATCCAAGAACCTCGGGGGGAACTTCTTTAGGAAGCTTTTGGGAATCCATGAACCTTTAAGGATCCTTTTCTAAAACCTGCATCGCTCAGAAGGAACCCGGTTATTGTTTTGATAACTTTGGAACATGGGGACAATTTAGGAACATTTCAGGATATTTGAGAAACTTAAAGAACTTTAAATATAAGAAACTTTAGTCACTTGTGACCAAGATTATTTTGAGGAACTTTTTAAGAACCTTTAGAGGAACCTCTTGTGAATGAAGGAATCTAGACTTTTATTTTGTAAAGTCCGCCATGAGAACCCTGAAAGGTGAACCTGTGTTCACGCTGTAAAAACATCAGAACAAGAACCCTGTTTTATTAAAAGTAAACACTGTCTGTGTGTGTGTGTGTGTGTGTGTGTGTGTGTGTGTGTGTGTGTGTGTGTGTGTGTGTGTGTGTGTGTGTGTGTGTGTGTGTGTGTGTGTTTGAGGTGAAGACGTGTTGGAATGTGTTAATGAGCCTTAAAGGAACAGTACACCTCTCCAGTATTATTATACTTATATATAAGGTAAAGGTGTGTTTATTAGTTTAACGTTGTGGAATGATAGTAATAAATAATAATATTTATATATATATATATATATATATATATAAATAAAAATTATAAATAAACATTACAGTGACAATAACATATTTAGTTGTAGACAGTTTTATCATTAAAGCATTGACAAAATACACAAATTCTGTCAAAACTCACCTGGACAGGTGTTTTTTTATATGTTGATATTCTAATGATAAATCCCTTTCATGTACCTGTCCAGGTGAGTTTGGACAGGTGTGTTGTAATACTTCATATTTACCTGTCCAGGTGAGTTTGTTTCCCACAGACCAAGGACCAATGTGTGGTGCGGGGGGGGTACGTTCATATTTACCTGTCCACGAGTTTAGTTTTTACCTGACATTCAACGAATGAATTGCAACAGACAACTAAAGCTGGAGGTCTTTATTTCAATAACAAATAAACTCAAGACCTACCTGAACCAATATTTAACAACAATACTACTAATTACAACAAGACAACTAACTAAAATAATAAAACTGCATTATCCCTTATGTGCAAAGCTTGCATGCCCCATCAGAACACCTGATCCTACGTGGGTTCCTGAAAAAGAACTCAAGGGCCCGATCATAAGGGACCTCATTCGGTTCTGGCCCATTTATGGCAATTCTTAAGCAGGCTGCCAGGTGTTCCCCTTGAAGCCTGTTCCTGAGGTCTGTTTTTATCTGGGGATAAAATCAAATAAAATGTTTTATCAATAAAGTATTAAAATGCCCATTACTTCAAGTTATTTTCACTCCGTAGTAGTTACAGTAGTCCGGTAACTTATCAACGCCCCAGCGTGTCCGGTTGCTAAGCAGGTGACATCGGTGGGTTCACGTGACGAGGATCGTCGCTCTCGCTCTGTCTCCGTCTGTGTGTTTGTGTGTGTGTGTCTGTGCGTGTTTGTGTGTGTGTGTGTGTGTGTGTCTGTGCGTGTTTGTGTGTGTGTGTGTGTGTGTGTGTGTGTGTGTGTGTGAACGAGAATGACAGGGAGAACGAGTGCTATGCGGAGATGAATGAACGGAACGATTTTTATATTTCCAAATCGCGTTATAAAAAAAAAAAGAGACAGAATCAATTCGTGGCGCTCGATGTTGATTCTGTGGCGCCGCGCCACACAATGGTCTATGTATGGGAAACACTGGAGTTTGGACAGGTGTGTTGTCTGCTTCATATTTACCTGTCCAGGTGAGTTTGGCTGTGTTGTCTGTCTCCCGGCCGGAAGGAGAACTCGTCGATCAAGACGCTGAAGGGCGGGTGCACAGACAAGCAGAGGCTGTTTGTCTGTCGTCCATCATGGGTCCCAGCCCCCAACATCATCCACCTGGAGGGCGTCATCCTGTCTCCTGTCCCTCCTGATCCTCACCGAGTCTGGAGAACTCTGGACAGTTTCCTGTCTGAGACCAGCAGTGACCGTGTCTCCTCTCCTTCTGTCTGTGTCTCACAACCGACCCGTCTGTCTCTGCAGGTGAATGACGGACAGTTCCCACCATCCAGCTGGTGGGAATGCTCCGCTGCCCATCCTGTCTGTCATGAGCCTCCACCCTGGCAGCTGCAACATCCTGGTCAACTCCAACCTGGTCTGTAAGGTGAGACTGTCTGCCCAGCTGTCTGTCTGATCGCCTGTTTGTCTGCCCTCCTGTCTACCTGCCCTCCTGTTTGTCGGTCTCCCTGCCCTCCTGTCTCCCTGCCCTCCTGTCTCCCTGCCCTCCTGTTTGTCTGTCTCCCTGCCCTCCTGTCTACCTGCCCTCCTGTCTCCCTGCCCTCCTGTCTCCTGCCCTCCTGTCTCCCTGCCCTCCTGTTTGTCTGTCTCCCTGCCCTCCTGTCTCCCTGCCCTCCTGTCTCCCTGCCCTCCTGTCTCCCTGCCCTCCTGTCTACCTGTCTCCCTGCCCTCCTGTCTCCCTGCCCTCCTGTCTCCCTGCCCTCCTGTCTGTCTGTCAGAGTGCTGTAACTGTCTCTGTGTCTTCAGGTGTCAGACTTTGGTCTCAGCAGGTTCCTGACTGAGAACTCTTCTGACCCGACGTACACCAGCTCTCTGGTGAGTCATCTGATTACCCATGATGCTCCTTGTTAATACAGAAGAAGTGTTGTACTTTATTGCTCCGTTTTTAAACTTCTGGTTGATATTATGTTGATTTTGTTCCCGACTCTCCTTAAAAACACTGAGGTGTAGCTTCACCTGACTAATTGATTGGTGCTAATGAATCAATAGCAGATCAAACAGGTGGAGTCCCTCAGGGTTCCGTTATCGGTCCTCTGTTCTTCTATAGGAGTTCTGCTGTTCACAGGGTGTTCCCACTATGCTTTTACTTTGAAAGACTCTGTCTCGTCCTCAGGGAGGGAAGATTCCTATTCGGTGGACGGCCCCTGAAGCCATCGCCTACAGGTGAGTCCCGGTACTGCAGGTTGTAGTTTGTAGTCCTGTGAGCGTAGCAGGATACGTATCCGTGTGTTTAATGTTTCTTATGTCGTTAATGGAAGTGATCGTTTCAGGAAGTTCACCTCAGCCAGCGACGCGTGGAGCTACGGCATCGTCATGTGGGAGGTGATGTCATACGGAGAGCGGCCATATTGGGACATGAGCAACCAGGACGTAAGAAAAACTACAACCACGTTTAACCCTTTAATGTCTGAATAACAAAAAACCTGAAAAACTACAACCACGTTTAACTCTTTAATGTCTGAATAACAAAAAACCTGAAAACTACAACCACGAAAATGTCTGAATAACAAAAAACCTGAAAAACTACAACCACGTTTAACCCTTTAATGTCTGAATAACAAAAAACCTGAAAAACTACAACCACGTTTAACTCTTTAATGTCTGAATAACAAAAAACCTGAAAAACTACAACCACGTTTAACTCTTTAATGTCTGAATAACAAAAAACCTGAAACCAGAGGTCTCAAATAAAATATATAGATCAGCTGTTTAATAAATATATAGATCAGCTGGTTAATAAATATATAGATCAGAATAAACATATAGATCAGCTGTTTAATAAATATATAGATCAGCTGTTTAATAAATATATAGATCAGCTGTTTAATAAACATAGATCAGCTGGTTAATAAACATATAGATCAGCTGGTTAATAAATATATAGATCAGAAAAATCACAATCTCCTGTCTCCCCTCCTGTCTCCCCCCCCTGCCTGTCTCTCTTCTCTCTCTCCTCTCTCCCCTCCTGTCTCACCCCCTGCCTGTCTCTCTCTCTGTCAGGTGATTAACGCCATAGAGCAGGACTACCGTCTCCCCCTCCCCGAGTGTCCCGCCTCCCTCCACTCTCTCATGTTGGACTGTTGGCAGAAGGAACGGGCCAATCGGCCGAGGTTCTGTGACGTGGTGTCGTCTCTCGATAGGCTGATCCGAAACCCCGCCTCCCTGAAGGTGATGCTCCCAGAGGGCCACAGGTGAGAGTCCTGAAGCTCCGACCAGTGAGGTCGTCTCTGAACCGGTGACTCCGTTTAGTCCGGATGAACATCAGAGTGCTGACGTGGTCGTCATGACGACACGCGTTGGACGTTTTGAAGCCTCCAGTTCAACAAATTGTCAGAAGCCATGTTGGTTTATATCAACCAGTGAACAGGAAGTGACCGTATATGGAGGTCCTGATAGGCCTTTGTGCTGGGTTCACAGACCGACTCTCTCTTTGGTAAAACCAGGACCGGATGTGTCCTAGCAACGACCCGGTACCCGTGTATACACATATACATGTATGTGTGTGTGTGTGTGTGTTTGCTGCAGTCATACATGTATTGATGATTGGCAGGTGTGGAATGTCATTAATGCACCAGCTGCTGGAGGTCAGGGGTTACCATGGAGACGGTTACACACACACACACACACACACACACACACACACACACACACACACACACACACACACACACACACACACACACACAGGGTGTGGGGCGGGGCTAGTGGGGCAGCCAGCTGTGTGATTGACAGCTGTTTATACAGACAGACTTGTTTACATGAGCAGGTGGAGAACGGTTCACATTCCTGGATTAAAGATCCGGGTGAAGCAATATCCTGTCTGTCTGTCTGTCTGTCTCTGTCTGTCTGTCTGTCTGTCTGTCTGTCTGTCTGTCTGTCTGTCTGTCTGTCTGTCTGTCTCTCTGTCTGTCTGTCTGTCTCTCTGTCTGTCTGTCTCTCAGTCTGTCGTCCTGTGGTTCCGTCTCATGAAACCTGTCTGTCTGTCTCCCTGTCTGTCTCTCAGCGGGTCCCAGGCTCTGTTGGACCAGCGTGCCCCCCGTCCCTGTCGTCCTGTGGTTCTGTCTCTGAGTGGCTCCGGGCCATAAAGATGGAGCGCTACGAGCAGAGCTTCCTTCAGTCGGGGTTCTCCAGCCTGGAGGTGGTGTCTCAGCTCAACACCGAGTAAGAGCCGCTCTGTATATACACGTATATACAACGTGTATACAATGTGTATACTCTACATGTACGTGGTATTTATATATAAATATGTTCTCCGTCTGTTTCCATAGCGACCTGCTCAGAGTGGGCGTGACCCTCGCCGGACACCAAAAGAAGATCCTCTCCTCCATCCAGACGCTCCGGGTCCACAAAGCCCCGCCCACTCTGCTCTACTGACCAATCACAGCCCCCCCCCCATACCACTACACACTCAGGAGGACGCTGAGCCACGCCCACTGTGTTTTCACCAGTGAACATTTCTGGGGTTAGGGTTAAAACCAATGAGAACCAATGAGACTGTGACGTTTCAGAAGCACAAAACAAAGACTGACCTCTGACCCTCATAATGTTTGATTCAGGTGAAACAGGACTCCACCTCCATGTTAATCCAACCAATCAGAGTTGACCACATCAGCCTCCACCTACTCAGCCAGGTGTTTTATAATCCGCTCCAAACACCTGGACTCACCGGCCAATCAGCATTCATTGCACTTATGGGACAGAGATGTTTTAACTGCCCCTTTGGCCCGCCCACTTCATAAAAGCAGAGCTGTGATTGGTTCCCAGCCGGGTCCGTCACACAGAAACCCCAGGTTGGTTCTGGTTCTGCTGGATGTGGATCCACCTTTAGGATCTCAAACCCAGAAGACTGAGGACTAAACTCTGAACTCTACTGGATTCTATTTTAAAGAAACTAAACCAGACGGATTTAAATTAGTGAACGACAAAACAAACAAACCCTTTACAGGATCAGCTGATGATCAAAACAAACGCTCCCACACCGCTGCCACTACGACTGCAGAGAACCGAGAGACATTCGACCGGGTTCAAGTTAAATCTCATCACCGTGGAAACCTCTCAATCCTCCGTTAGGAACATTATGGGATGTTAACCGAACGTTTGTGAGGAATTCTTGAGGGAACGTTGAAGAACGACGGAGAACATCGAAACAAGGTTTTGGAAACGTCCATAAATGTTGGATTATCCATCTGAGGAACATCAGGACGTCCAGACGGGTTCCACGCTCCGACACGTAGACGGGTTCTGGTCAAACTTCACCATCGGACGCTTCATGATCTGTGAGGGGTATTATGGGATGGCCTCAGAAAACACGGACGAACCTTTTGAGTAGATCTTCAATCGATCTTTGAGATCGAACATCTGAGAGAACGTTCCTCAAACGTCCTCCAGCTGTCGTCATGCAGGTTCTGGAGACTTTGGGGAATATTTACGTCACGTCATCGAACTCTGAACAAGGACTACAAGTCTCTTTATTAAACTACAAATGTCCACGTATGGATCTTTTTTCTTGCAGGTGTAAAAGTACTCGAGTGTATTTTGTTCTGAGGGATCAGTTCTGTTTGTAAACCTTAAAGTGAAATCCATCATCTATAGAACCAAACACTAACCGGGTCGCTCCAGAACCGGGGGTCAGGTTTCACAGTGAACAAAGCTGTTTTAGAACCCTTTAGAACCGGACTGAGAGTCGTAGAACCGATGTTTTGTATTTTAGCACTTTTTGTACCTGATGTTCTAAAGCCGAGTCGAGATAAATGTTTTTATACTAAAGTCATTTTGTAAAGAAAGAAAAAGATTTGTCTTTATTTCAAATCTCCCAGAAACCAAAGACGACGTCTGAGGAACCAGAGAGAGTTTGATGAAGAACCAGTGATCTAGAACTACATTAACACCAACGTTTAGAGGATCCAAAGGAAGGAACCGCTGTTCTCTTTAGAACAAGAAGACGTTCTCATTCTGTTCTAGAACAATAAGAAACATATTCAATGTCTGTTTTCTTATCAGGGATCTGCTGTCAAAGAGCCGGACCTGTTTAGATCCCAGACCGGGTCCAGAACCAGGAGAACCATCGGGTTGGGTTCTGATGAGAACTGATTATTGTCGGCTCTCTCTGTCGGCCAATCACAATAAAGATGAGCCGTGCTGACCAATGAGGAGTCTCGTCTTCAAACTGTTTGTTGGCCGTGAGTCTGAGGAGGTAGAACGTAGAACCCTCGTAGTCTGAGAGGTTCTGAAAGGTTTATCAAACGGTTCAGTTCCATTTTAGACCAGAAAGGAGTACTTAATGTGGAAGACATGAAAGTAAAGGTACTAGTACCACACAGTAAAAGTACTAGAAACAGGCAGTAAAAGTACTAGTATAACAGAGTAAAAGTACGAGTATAACAGAGTAAAAGTACGAGTATAACAGAGTAAAAGTACTAGTATAACAGAGTAAAAGTACGAGTATAACAGAGTAAAAGTACGAGTATAACAGAGTAAAAGTACGAGTATAACAGAGTAAAAGTACTAGTATAACAGAGTAAAAGTAACAGAGTAAAAGTACTAGTATAACAGAGTAAAAGTACTAGTATAACAGAGTAAAAGTACGAGTATAAACAGAGTAAAAGTACCGTACTAGTATAACAGAGTAAAAGTACGAGTATAACAGAGTAAAAGTACTAGTATAACAGAGTAAAAGTACGAGTATAACAGAGTAAAAGTACTAGTATAACAGAGTAAAAGTACTAGTATAACAGAGTAAAAGTACTACTAGTATAACAGAGTAAAAGTACTAGTATCAGAGTGACCTGATGAAGGGTTCAGGTGTGAATTGTTGTTCGTCGTTCTTGATTGGACAGAACAGTCATGTGACCGTTCCTTCATTAGAGTGAGTCCAAAATGTGCAGTTGTGTCGGCTCACAATCCCACAATGCAATGCAACAGAACCTTAGAACAGACGTGAGGTTCTCTTCTCCTTGTGAACGCCTCACTGGATCGACAACGTCATCGATCAGCCCGTCCATTGATTGATTGATTGATTGATTGATTGATTGATTGATTAATGTGGAAAGTACTTCCTGCTAACAGTACAAGTATCATCATGTTTAGCTGCCTCTGGTCATGTAACCTGTGTGTGTGTGTGTGTGTGTGTGTGTGTGTGTGTGTGTGTGTGTGTGTGTGTGTGTGTGTGTGTGTGTGTGTGTGTGTGTGTGTGTGTGTGTGTGTGTGTGTGTGTGTGTGTGTGTGTGAAGGATCATTTCAACATGTTATTTCACTTTAATGAGCACATTGTTGGCAGAGAAACGGAGAAGCAGAAGGTTTGAGTTTCGTGTGTGTGTGTGTGTGTGTGTGTGTGTGTGTGTGTGTGTGTGTGTGTGTGTGTGTGTGTGTGTGTGTTGAATGTGTATGTGTGTAAAAGACTTGGCTGCCCTCCTGCTCTGTGTCTCTCTCAGCAGGACGATCAGTACTGACAGCTCTGAAGTGCCTGTGTGTGTGTGTGTGTGTGTGTGTGTGTGTGTGTGTGTGTGTGTGTGTGTGTGTGTGTGTGTGTGTGTGTGTGTGTGTGTGTGTGTGTGTGTGTGTGTGACACTGAGGTGAACATGTGTGTGTCTTGCATGTGCTTTTCCAGTTTAACATTTTCCAGTTTTTTTTAAAACCTCCTGACCACAAAGAAACCAAAGAACCTGGAAACTCTTCAAGGACCTCTGGAGCCAACGTTAGAACCCCTGAGACCCCTGAAGGACTCCTGGAATCTCCCCAACAACCCATGAACACTCCTCCTAGAACCTTCTACAGAACCCCTGAAAGTCTTTCAACCTCACAAACTACTTCTGGTACCTCACCAACAACTGTAACAAGTTTATTAAGAACCTCTAAAGCACCTGGTACCTCACCAACAACTGTAACAAGTTTATTAAGAACCTCTAAAGCACCTGGTACCTCACCAACAACTCTTACAAGTTCATTAAGAACCTCTAAAGCACCTGGTACCTCACCAACAACTGTAACAAGTTTATTAAGAACCTCTAAAGCACCTGGTACCTCACCAACAACTGTAACAAGTTTATTAAGAACCTCTAAAGCACCTGGTACCTCACCAACAACTGTAACAAGTTCATTAAGAACCTCTAAAGCACCTGGTACCTCACCAACAACTGTAACAAGTTTATTAAGAACCTCTAAAGCACCTGGTACCTCACCAACAACTGTAACAAGTTTATTAAGAACCTCTAAAGCACCTGGTACCTCACCAACAACTGTAACAAGTTTATTAAGAACCTCTAAAGCACCTGGTACCTCACCAACAACTGTAACAAGTTTATTAAGAACCTCTAAAGCACCTGGTACCTCACCAACAACTGTAACAAGTTTATTAAGAACCTCTAAAGCACCTGGTACCTCAACAACAACTCTTACAAGTTCATTAAGAACCTCTAAAGCACCTGGTACCTCACCAACAACTGTAACAAGTTTATTAAGAACCTCTAAAGCACCTGGTACCTCACCAACAACTGTAACAAGTTTATTAAGAACCTCTAAAGCACCTGGTACCTCACCAACAACTGTAACAAGTTTATTAAGAACCTCTAAAGCACCTGGTACCTCAACAACAACTCTTACAAGTTCATTAAGAACCTCTAAAGCACCTGGTACCTCACCAACAACTGTAATAAGTTTATTAAGAACCTCTAAAGCAGCGGTCCCCAACCCCCGGGCCGCGGACCGGTACCGGTCCGTGGGTCATTTGGTACCGGTCCGCAGAGAAAGATTATTTATTTATTTTAATAAAAAAAAAAAAAAATACATTATTTCCGTTTTGTTTATCCAGTGGTGGGTAGAGTACTGAAAGTCTATACTCAAGTACAATTACTTCTTTCGAAATCTACTTGAGTAGTCAAAGTCACAGCAGAATACCCTGAGATCGCCACAACAGCACTGGAAACCCTGTTGCCATTTCCGACATCCTATTTGTGTGAAGCGGGATTTTCTGCAGTGACGGCAACCAAAACTAAATATGGAGTAGGCTGGACGTAAGTAACACACTTCGGGTGTCATTGTCTCCCATTATTCCTAGATGGGACCGTCTCGTTGCAGGGAAACAAGCTCAGGGCTCCCACTGATTTAGCAATAGGCCTAATAGTGAGTTGTATTTTTCATGCACTTTATATTTGTTTTTGTGTTCTGTCTTATTTTGAAGGCACGTTTAACCGTTACCATAGCGACCAGTTATTACTCATGTTATGTTGTTTGCACGTTGTTACGAGTGCGCTGCTAATAAAGTCGATTCACGTTTATTATTATATTTAGAAAATACCAGTTTTTATTTTATTTTGTGTATTTATCCGCCGGTCCGTGAAAATGTTGTCTAACATTAAACCGGTCCGTGGCGCAAAAAAGGTTGGGGACCGCTGCTCTAAAGCACCTGGTACCTCACCAACAACTCTTACAAGTTCATTAAGAACCTCTAAAGCACCTGGTACCTCACCAACAACTCTTACAAGTTCATTAAGAACCTCTAAAGCACCTGGTACCTCACCAACAACTGTAACAAGTTTATTAAGAACCTCTAAAGCACCTGGTACCTTAACAACAACTCTTACAAGTTCATTAAGAACCTCTAAAGCACCTGGTACCTCACCAACAACTGTAACAAGTTTATTAAGAACCTCTAAAGCACCTGGTACCTCACCAACAACTGTAACAAGTTTATTAAGAACCTCTAAAGCACCTGGTACCTCACCAACAACTGTAACAAGTTCATTAAGAACCTCTAAAGCACCTGGTACCTCACTAACAACTCTTACAAGTTTATTAAGAACCTCTAAAGCACCTGGTACCTCAACAACAACTGTAACAAGTTTATTAAGAACCTCTAAAGCACCTGGTACCTCAACAACAACTGTTAAAGGTCCTTCAGAACCTCTAAAGCACCTGGTACCTCACCAACAACTGTAACAAGTTTATTAAGAACCTCTAAAGCACCTGGTACCTCAACAACAACTGTTAAAGGTCCTTCAGAACCTCTAAAGCACCTGGTACCTCACCAACAACTGTAACAAGTTTATTAAGAACCTCTAAAGCACCTGGTACCTCACCAACAACTGTAACAAGTTTATTAAGAACCTCTAAAGCACCTGGTACCTCACCAACAACTGTAACAAGTTTATTAAGAACCTCTAAAGCACCTGGTACCTCACCAACAACTGTAACAAGTTCATTAAGAACCTCTAAAGCACCTGGTACCTCACCAACAACTCTTACAAGTTTATTAAGAACCTCTAAAGCACCTGGTACCTCAACAACAACTGTAACAAGTTTATTAAGAACCTCTAAAGCACCTGGTACCTCAACAACAACTGTTAAAGGTCCTTCAGAACCTCTAAAGCACCTGGTACCTCACCAACAACTGTAACAAGTTTATTAAGAACCTCTAAAGCACCTGGTACCTCAACAACAACTGTTAAAGGTCCTTCAGAACCTCTAAAGCACCTGGTACCTCACCAACAACTGTAACAAGTTTATTAAGAACCTCTAAAGCACCTGGTACCTCACCAACAACTCGTAAAGGTCCTTCAGAACCTCTAAAGCACCTGGTACCTCACCATCTCTTCCTCCTAATCAGTGATTTGTAGAACGATGATGTGACAGCCGGGTGATGAACGGTTCCCTGAACACTCTCTGATGTTATCTGATCTGAGTTCAGCTGTCAACACTTCCTCATCCCTCATCTCTTCCCAGAGGACTGCAGAACATCCTACCGGACTCTGGAGGATCCTTAAGAACCCTTTGCTCTTTTTCAAGGACTCTAAGGTCCCTTAAAGAACTCTTGGACCCTCAGGAACCCCCACGGTTCCCTCAGAGGACCCATGAATGCATCCAGTTAGGAAGATAAGGAGGAGACAGACAGGCGGCCTGTCGCCATGGTAATGATCACACCTGTCAATCCACAGGTGATCCGTCAGCTGATAGGCTAACGTTTTGATCACTTCCTGTTTCAGTCATCACAAATATACTGAGATTTAAAACAACTCAACGTAACATATTAAATTAATATTTATTATAATTATTATACGTTCTTTGTACTTCTACGCATTTTATTCTTTATATTTTTTATATGAATTTTACTTGTTTTTCTTTATATTTGATTCTTTACATTTACTATATTATTACATTATTAGATTTACTATATTCATATTCTTTATATTTATTTTTTATATTTATGCTATATAATTATTTTGTATACATTGTATTTTGTATATTTATTATATCAAGTATAATTGTTTGTTTTCGTCATTTCTGATTCTCTCTTCATTCTTGATATTTTTATGTTATTTTATTTGCTTTTATTCATTTTACTCATATATTTATTATGTTCTTTTTCTTTATATTTATTATATGAACTGTGAAGGTTTATAACTGATCCTGTCCTCACAAAGACATAAAGAGTCTCCACCTGCTGGACGCAGAGGGAACTAGTTTAGTTTAGTTTAGTGTATTTTTGTTTGTTTAGTTTATTTAGTTTAGTTTGTTTAGTTTATTTAGTTTAGTTTAGTTTATTTAATTTAGTTTAGTTTATTTAGTTTAGTTTAGTTTATTTA
>NW_026552906.1:7500-11722 GCF_027596085.1 Anoplopoma fimbria | reverse complement strand
ATAATCATCATGTGATGATTATTATATGATGATTAATATGATGATTATTATGATGATTATTATATGATGATTATTATATGATGATTATTATATGATGATGATCATTATGTGATTATTATATGATTATTATGTGATGATTATTATGATTATTATATAATGATTATTATATGATGATCATTATATGATGATGATATTATATGATGATCATTATGTGATGATTATTATGTGATGATCATTATATGATGATTATTATATGATGATCATTATATGATGATTATTATGTGATGATCATTATATGATGATTATTATATGATGATTATTATATGATGATCATTATGTGATGATTATTATATGATGATTATTATATGATGATCATTATGTGATGATTATTATGTGATGATCATTATATGATGATTATTATATGATGATCATTATGTGATGATTATTATATGATGATTATTATATGATGATTATTATGTGATGATCATTATATGATGATTATTATATGATGATTATTATATGATGATCATTATGTGATGATTATTATATGATGATTATTATATGATGATTATTATATGATGATCATTATATGATGATTATTATATGATGATTATTATATGATGATCATTATATGATGATTATTATATGATGATTATTATATGATGATTATTATATGATGATCATTATATGATGATTATTATATGATGATTATTATATGATGATTATTATATGATGATCATTATATGATGATTATTATATGATGATTATTATGTGATGATCATTATATGATGATTATTATATGATGATTATTATATGATGATTATTATATGATGATCATTATATGATGATTATTATATGATGATTATTATATGATGATTATTATATGATGATCATTATATGATGATTATTATATGATGATCATTATATGATGATTATTATATGATGATTATTATATGATGATTATTATATGATGATCATTATGTGATGATTATTATATGATGATTATTATATGATGATTATTATATGATGATCATTATATGATGATTATTATATGATGATTATTATATGATGATCATTATATGATGATTATTATATGATGATTATTATATGATGATTATTATATGATGATCATTATATGATGATTATTATATGATGATTATTATATGATGATTATTATATGATGATCATTATATGATGATTATTATATGATGATTATTATGTGATGATCATTATATGATGATTATTATGTGATGATTATTATGTGATGATTATTATGTGATGATTATTATGTGATGATCATTATATGATGATCATTATGTGATGATTATTATATGATGATTATTATGTGATGATCATTATGTGATGATTATTATATGATGATCATTATATAATGATCATTATATAATAATCATTATATGATGATTATTATATGATGATTATTATATGATGATTATTATGTGATGATCATTATATGATGATTATTATGTGATGATCATTATGTGATGATCATCATATATGATCATCATATAATAATCATTATATGATGATTATTATATGATGATTATTATATGATGATTATTATGTGATGATCATTATATGATGATTATTATGTGATGATTATTATGTGATGATTATTATGTGATGATCATTATGTGATGATTATTATGTGATGATTATTATGTGATGATTATTATGTGATGATCATTATATGATGATCATTATGTGATGATTATTATATGATGATTATTATGTGATGATCATTATGTGATGATTATTATATGATGATCATTATATAATGATCATTATATAATAATCATTATATGATGATTATTATATGATGATTATTATATGATGATCATTATATGATGATCATTATATAATGATCATTATATAATAATCATTATATGATGATTATTATATGATGATTATTATATGATGATCATTATATGATGATTATTATATGATGATTATTATATGATGATTATTATATGATGATTATTATATGATGATTATTATATAATGATCATTGTATGTATTGATCATTATATGATGATCATTGTATGTATTGATCATTGTATGTATTGATCATTGTATGTATTGATCATTGTATGATGATCATTATATGTATTGATCATTATATGTATTGATCATTGTATGTATTGATCATTATATGTATTGATCATTGTATGTATTGATCATTATATGTATTGATCATTGTATGTATTGATCATTGTATGTATTGATCATTATATGATGATACATTATATGTATTGATCATTGTATGTATTGATCATTGTATGTATTGATCATTATATGTATTGATCATTATATGATGATTATTGTATGTATTGATCATTATATGATGATACATTATATGTATTGATCATTATATGTATTGATCATTGTATGTATTGATCATTGTATGTATTGATCATTGTATGTATTATGTAGAGTACTTTACACTGAATCTGAGTTCTTTGGAACATCTGGAACAACGTGTGTTAAAGCGTTTAATGAGGTCAGAGGTTAATGAGAGTGAAACAAACATGAGTCTGGTTCTAACTCTGCTGGAGAACCTTTAATGAACCGCATTGAAACACAGAACATTAAACCTCCATTGAAACAGTTTTCTCTTAAATGTTTCACTCAACTTAATTTTTTCTTGAAATATTCAACTTTTTAATCAACTTTTTCTAAAAAGCTTAAATAAAAATAACAACTGGAGGAGAATAATATTGAGATTGAAAGATTCTTTAAGTACCGACAGTGAAAGTATTTACTCTGCAGAACATCACTGAGGTGTTTAAAACAATCAGAAAACACTTCATCCTTCAGTTTATCACAAACATTCATCATCATCACATAAAGGAACACTTCATCCTTCAGTTTATCACAAACATTCATCACATAAAGGAACACTTCATCCTTCAGTTTATCACAAACATTCATCACATAAAGGAACACTTCATCCTTCAGTTTATCACAAACATTCATCACATAAAGGAACACTTCATCCTTCAGTTTATCATAAACATTCATCACATAAAGGAACACTTCATCCTTCAGTTTATCACAAACATTCATCACATAAAGGAACACTTCATCCTTCAGTTTATCACAAACATTCATCACATAAAGGAACACTTCATCCTTCAGTTTATCATCAAACATTCAACACATAAAGGAACACTTCATCCTTCAGTTTATCACAAACATTCATCACATAAAGGAACACTTCATCCTTCAGTTTATCACAAACATTCATCACATAAAGGAACACTTCATCCTTCAGTTTATCATAAACATTCATCATCATCACATAAAGGAACACTTCATCCTTCAGTTTATCATAAACATTCATCACATAAAGGAACACTTCATCCTTCAGTTTATCACAAACATTCATCACATAAAGGAACACTTCATCCTTCAGTTTATCATAAACATTCATCACATAAAGGAACACTTCATCCTTCAGTTTATCATAAACATTCATCACATAAAGGAACACTTCATCCTTCAGTTTATCATAAACATTCATCACATAAAGGAACACTTCATCCTTCAGTTTATCACAAACATTCATCACATAAAGGAACACTTCATCCTTCAGTTTATCATAAACATTCATCACATAAAGGAACACTTCATCCTTCAGTTTATCACAAACATTCATCACATAAAGGAACACTTCATCCTTCAGTTTATCACAAACATTCATCACATAAAGGAACACTTCATCCTTCAGTTTATCATAAACATTCATCATCATCACATAAAGGAACACTTCATCCTTCAGTTTATCATAAACATTCATCATTATCACATAAAGGAACACTTCATCCTTCAGTTTATCATAAACATTCATCACATAAAGGAACACTTCATCCTTCAGTTTATCACAAACATTCATCACATAAAGGAACACTTCATCCTTCAGTTTATCATAAACATTCATCACATAAAGGAACACTTCATCCTTCAGTTTATCATAAACATTCATCACATAAAGGAACACTTCATCCTTCAGTTTATCACAAACATTCATCACATAAAGGAACACTTCATCCTTCAGTTTATCATAAACATTCATCACATAAAGGAACACTTCATCCTTCAGTTTATCATAAACATTCATCACATAAAGGAACACTTCATCCTTCAGTTTATCATAAACATTCATCACATAAAGGAACACTTCATCCTTCAGTTTATCACAAAC
>NW_026552906.1:0-2500 GCF_027596085.1 Anoplopoma fimbria | reverse complement strand
GTGGCCTGTGTGAGTGACATGTGGGCGTGGCATATGTGAGTGACCTGGGCGTGGCTTATGTGAGTGACCGATGGGCGACAGCTGTCATTGGTTGAAGGCAGGGTTCACCTGGACAGGGTTCACCTGGACAGGGTTCACCTGGAGACCTGGAGAGCTTTTCTTCACAGAGTCTTCATGAACCTAAGCTGCATGTCTTTGGACTACACCACCGTGCAGCAATATGACATGAATGATTCATATAATCACAGCAGTAAGCAGAGTAACCAAGGAAACAATAAGAATACTGATAATAACAACAATGACTATAGTAGAATTATAATAATGATATATGGAATAATAATAGTAATGTGACTAATAATAATAATAATGATAATAATAAAAATAATTATTATTATAATAATTATAAAAATTATAATAATGATAATAATAATGATAATAATACTGATAATGATAATAATACTAATATGGGCTGCACGGTGGTGTAGTGGTTAGCACTGTCGCCTCACAGCAAGAGGGGCCGGGGTTCAGTTCCCAGGCTGGACAGCCTTCTGTGTGGAGTTTGCATGTTCTCCCGTGTCAGCGTGGGTTCTCTCCGGGTTCTCCGGCTTCCTCCCACAGTCCAAAGACATGCAGCTTAGGTTCATGAAGACTCTGAATATCCCGTAGGTGTGGATGTGAGCGTGAGTGGTTGTCTGTCTCTATATGTCAGCCCTGTGACAGGCTGGAGACCTGTCCAGGTGAACCCTGTCCAGGTGAACCCTGTCTTCACCCATTGACAGCTGAGATCGGCTCCAGCACCCTGCAACCCTTAACTGGATAAGCAGGTTACGGAAGATGGATGGATAATACTAATATTGATAATAATAATGATAATAATTATAATAATAGTAATGATGATGATAATAATAGTAATAATAATAATAATGATAATAATGATAATAATAGTAATAATAATAATAATAATGATGATGATAATAATAGTAATAATAATAATGATAGTAATAATAATGATAATAATACTAATATTGATAATAATAATTATAATAATTATAATAATGATAATAATAATAATAATGATGATGCTGATAATAACAATAATAATGATAATAATAATAGTAATAATAATGATGATGATAATAATAGTAATAATAATAATGATAGTAATAATAATGATGATGATAATAATAGTAATAATAATAATAATAGTAATAATAATGATGATGATAATAATAGTAATAATAATAATAATGATAATAATAGTAATAATAATAATAATAATGATAATAATAGTAATAATAATGATGATGATAATAATATATAATGTATTATATAATATAATATGTTTGATATAAATGAATAAGTGAATCCTGTCGGTGTGTCACTTCATGAACACACAGTGAGTCAGTTTGGTTGTCGAAGCTTCCTGTTATTCTTTTTGAGGTCAGAGGTCAGCTGACTGCAACCAGGAAGTGTTGCAGCGGGGCGACGAACACACACACACACACACACACACACACACACACACACACACACACACACACACACACACGGGGGCTGAGTGAAAAGTTCAGAGGTCAACTCCTGTAGCTTAAGCTGCTGTGTGTGTGTGTGTGTGTGTGTGTGTGTGTGTGTGTGTGTGTGTGTGTGTGTGTGTGTGTGTGTGTGTGTGTGTGTGTGTGTGTGTGTGTGTGTGTGTGTGTGTGTGTGTGTTCTTAGCGGGAGATGGCGGTGATGACATCATGGCAGCACTTTCCACATCCTGTTAAAGCCAAGGTCACTTCCTGTCTCTGTCTCTGTGAGGCTGTCTGTCTCTCTCTCTGTCTCTGTGAGGCTGCCCCACCTCTCTCTGTCTCTGTGAGGCTGTCTGTCTCTCTCTGTCTCTGTGAGGCTGTCTGTCTCTCTGTGTCTCTGTGAGGCTGTCTGTCTCTCTCTGTCTCTGTGAGGCTGCCTGTCTCTCTGTCTCTGTGAGGCTGTCTGTCTCTCTCTGTCTCTGTGAGGCTGTCTGTCTCTCTCTGTCTCTGTGAGGCTGTCTGTCTCTCTGTGTCTCTGTGAGGCTGTCTGTCTCTCTGTCTCTGTGAGGCTGTCTGTCTCTCTGTCTCTGTGAGGCTGTCTGTCTCTCTGTCTCTGTGAGGCTGTCTGTCTCTCTGAGCCTCCAGGAAACCAAACGTTCCTAAATGAAAGCAGGGTTCTGGTTGGTTAGAGCTTCAGACCCGTTAGAACTCCTTCATCAGACGAGTAACGAGGTCACTATGACACCGATGATCACATGACAAGGTTTAACCCATAAGAACCCATGGTGACATCTGTGTCACCATGGGTTCTTATTCCCTTCCTGTCTGTCTACCTGTCTGTCTGACCTTGTTCTGTCAAGGCCTGTCTGACCTTGTTCTGTCTACCTGTCTGTCTACCTGTCTCCTTCCTGTCTGTCTACCTGTCTGTCTACCTGTCTCCCTTCCTGTCTATGACATCAGCAACATGTAGTTCTATCTCGATGCTCTGT
>NW_026552905.1:0-3936 GCF_027596085.1 Anoplopoma fimbria | reverse complement strand
ATATGGTATATGGTATTTGGTATATGGTATATGGTATTTGGTATATGGTATATGGTATATGGTATTTGGTATATGGTATATGGTATATGGTATTTGGAATATGGTATATGGTATATGGTATTTGGTATTTGGTATATGGTATATGGTATATGGTATATGGTATTTGGTAAATGGTATATGGTATATGGCATATGGTATTTGGTATATGGTATATGGTATATGGTATTTGGAATATGGTATATGGTATATGGTATTTGGTATATGGTATATGGTATTTGGAATATGGTATATGGTATTTGGTATATGGCATTTGGTATATGGTATATGGTATTTGGTATTTGGTATATAGTATATAGTATATGGTATATGGTATTTGGTATATGGTATATGGTATATGGTATTTGGTATATGGAATATGGTATTTGGAATATGGTATATGGTATTTGGGATATGGTATTTTGTATATGGTATATGGTATTTGGTATATGGTATATGGTATATGGTATATGGTATATGGTATTTGGAATATGGTATATGGTATATGGTATTTGGTATATGGCATTTGGTATATGGTATTTGGTATATGGTATATGGTATTATGTATATGGTATATGGTAATTGGTATATGGTATATGGTATATGGTATATGGTATATGTTATTTGATATATGGAATATGGTATATTGTATTTTGTATATGGTATATGGTATTTGGTATATGGAATATGGTATATGGTATTTTGTATATGGTATATGGTATATGGTATTTGGTATATGGTATATGGTATATGGTATTTGGAATATGGTATATGGTATATGGTATATGGTATATGATGTATGGTATTTGGTATATGGTATATGGTATTTGGTATATGGTATATGGTATTTGGTATTTGGTATTTGGTATATGGTATATGGTATATGGTATATGGTATTTGGTATATGGTATATGGTATATGGTATATGGTATTTGGTATATGGTATATGGTATTTGGTATATGGTATATGGTATATGGTATATGGTATTTGGTATATGGTATATGGTATATGGTATATGGTATTTGGTATATGGTATATGGTATATGGTATTTGGTATATGGTATATGGTATATGGTATATGGTATATGGTATTTGGTATATGGTATATGGTATTATGGTATTTGGTATATGGTATTTGGAATATGTTATATGGTATTTGGTATTTGGTATTTGGTATATGGTATATGGTATATGGTATTTGGAATATGGTATATGGTATATGGTATATGGTATATGGTATATGGTATATGGTATATGGTATATGGTATTTTGTATATGGTATATGGTATATGGTATATGGTATATGGTATATGGTATATGGTATTTGGTATATGGTATATGGTATATGGTATATGGTATATGGTATATGGTATTTTGTATATGGTATTTGGTATATGGTAAATGGTATATGGTATATGGTATATGGTATTTGGTATATGGTATTATGGTATATGGTATATGGTATATGGTATATGGTATATGGTATATGGTATTTGGTATATGGTATATGGTATATGGTATCTGGTATATGGTATATGGTATATGGTATTTTGTATATGGTATATGGTATATGGTATTTGGTATATGGTATATGGTATATGGTATTTGGTATTTGGTATATGGTATATGGTATATGGTATATGGTATTTGGCATATGGTATATGGTATATGGTATATGGTATTTGGTATATGGTATATGGTATTTGGTATATGGTATATGGTATTTGGTATATGGTATATGGTATATGGTATATGGTATATGGTATATGGTATATGGTATATGGTATATGGTATATGGTATATGGTATATTGGTATATGGTATTTGGTATATGGTATATGGTATATGGTATATGGTATTTGGTATATGGTATATGGTATATGGTATATGGTATTTGGTATATGGTATTATGGTATATTGGTATATGGTATATGGCATATGGCATATGGTATTTGGTATATGGTATATGGTATATGGTATATGGTATTTGGTATATGGTATATGGTATATGGTATATGGTATTTGGTATATGGTATATGGTATTTGTGTATATGGTATATGGTATATGGTATATGGTATTTGGTATATGGTATATGGTATATGGTATTTGGCATATGGTATATGGTATTTGGTATATGGTATATGGTATATGGTATATGGTATATGGTATTTGGTATATGGTATATGGTATATGGTATATGGTATATGGTATTTGGTATATGGTATATGGTATATGGTATATGGTATTTGGAATATGGTATATGGCATATGGTATATGGCATTTGGTATATGGTATATGGTATTTGGTATATGGTATATGGTATATGGTATATGGTATATATTAAAGAAACATGTATCAAAAGTAATACAACATACTATGGTACATATAGTATATATATATGGTATTTGCGTATATGGTATATGGTATATGAATATGGCATTTTGTATATGGAATATGGCATATGGTATATGGCATTTTGCATATGGTACATGGTATATGTATATGGTACATGGTATATAGTATATGGTATATGGTATATGGTATATGCATTTGGTATATGGTATGGCATTGGCATTTGGCATATGATATATAGTATATGGTATATGGAATTTGGGGATATTTGATATATAGTATATGGTATATGGTATATGGTATTTGGGATACGTATATATGGTATATGGTATATGGTTATTTTATATGGCACATGGTATTTGCATATAGTATATGGTATTTGTTATTTGGTATTTGGCATATGGTATATGGTATATGGTATTTGTTATTTGGCATTTGGTATGGTATATGGTATATGGTATTTGGGATATGGTATATGGTATTTGGGGGATATGTAGTATATGGTATATGGTATATGGTATATGGTACATGGTATTTGGTATTTGGTATATAGTATATGGTATATGGTATATGGTATTTGGTATATGGTATTTGGGATATGGTATATGGTATATGGTATATGGTATATGGTATATGGGTATATGGTATGGTATTTGCATATGGTATATGGTATATGGTATATGGTATATGGTACATGGTATATGGTATTTGGAATATGGTATATGGTGTTTGGTATATGGTATATGGTATTTGGTATTTGGTATATGGTATATGGTATTTGTTATTTGGGATATGGCATATGGTATATGGTATATGATACATGGTTTTGGTATTTGGTATATGGTATTTGGTATATGGTATATAGTATATGGTATATGGTATATGGTATTTGGTATGGTATATGGTATTTGGGATATGGTATATGGTATATGGTATATGGTATATGGTATATGGTATTTGGTATTTGGTATATAGTATATGGTATATGGTATATGGTATTTGGTATATGGTATTTGGTATATGGTATATGGTATTTGGTATTTGGTATATGGTATTTGGTATATGGTATATGGTATTTGGTATATGGTATATGGTATATGGTATTTGGTATTTGGTATATGGTATATGGTATTTGGTATATGGTATATGGTATATGGTATATGGTATATAGTATATGGTATTTGGTATATGGTATATGGTATATGGTATATGGTATTTGGTATATGAGTATATGGTATATGGTATATGGTATTTGGTATATGGTATATGGTATTTGGAATATGGTATATGGCATATGGTATATGGTATATGGTATATGGTATATGGTATTTGGTATATGGTATATGGTATATGGTATATGGTATTTGGTATATGGTATATGGTATATGGTATATGGTATTTGGTATATGGTATATGGTATTTGGTATATGGCATATGGTATATGGTATTTGGTATATGGTATATGGTATTTGGTATTTGGTATATGGTATATGGTATATGGTATTTGGTATTTGGTATATGGTATATGGCATATGGTATATGGTATA
>NW_026552904.1:0-2166 GCF_027596085.1 Anoplopoma fimbria | reverse complement strand
TCGAAACTTCGATAATGTTCATTAATACACAGTTTACCTCCAAGTTTACGCGACATTACTGCCAAAAGCTGCTATTTATCACTTTAAGCCTCCTAAAACACATTTCTGCAGGATATAGTCTCGAAACTTCGATAATGTTCATTAATACACAGTTTACCTCCAGTTCTGGCGACATTACTGCCAAAAGCTGGTATTTATCACTTTAAGGCTCCTAAAACACATTTCTGCAGGATATAGTCTCGAAACTCGATAATGTTCATTAATACACAGTTTACCTCCAGTTTACGCGACATTACTGCCAAAAGCTGGTATTTATCACTTTAAGGCAACTCGATAATGTTAATTAATACACAGTTTACGCCATATTACCGTCAAAAACTGTTTACCACTATAACACATTTCTGCTGGACATTTACTGAAATTTGGGTAATGTTCAATAATACACAGTTACCTCCAGTTTACGCGACATTACCGCCAAAAGCTGCTATGTATCACTTTAAGCCTCCTAAAACACATTTCTGCAGGATATAGTCTCGAAACTCGATAATGTTCATTAATACACAGTTTACCTTACCAAAAGTTTACTTTAAGCCTCCTAAAACACATTTCTGCCAGGATAAGTCTCTGCACTTAATAAAAAAAACATTTCACTTTAAGCCTCCTAAAACACATTTCTGCAGGATATAGTCTCGAAACTCGATAATGTTCATTAACCGCCAAAAGCTGCTATGTATCACTTTAAGCCTCCTAAAACACATTTCTGCAGGATATAGTCTCGAAACTCGATAATGTTCATTAATACACAGTTTACGCGACATTACTGCCAAAAGCTGCTATTTGTCACTTAAATCCCAAAACGAAGGATATAGTCTCCAAACGCGATAATGTTCATTAATACACAGTTTACCTGTAGTTAACGCTACATAACTGTCATAACTGTCTCGAAACTCGATAATGTTCATTAATACACAGTTTACCTCCAGTTTACGTTTACATTACTGCCAAAAGCTGCTATGTATCACTTTAAGCCTCCTAAAACACATTTCTGCAGGATATAGTCTCGAAACTCGATAATGTTCATTAATACACAGTTTACCTCCAGTTTACGCGACATTACTGCCAAAAGCTGCTATTTGTCACTTTAAGCCCAAAACAAAGGATATAGTCTCGAAACTCGATAATGTTCATTAATACACAGTTTACCTGTAGTTAACGCTACATAACTGCCAAAAGCTGCTATTTATCACTTTAAGCCTCCTAAAACACATTTCTGCAGGATATAGTCTCGAAACTCGATAATGTTCATTAATACACAGTTTACCTCCAGTTTACGCGACATTACTGCCAAAAGCTGCTATGTATCACTTTAAGCCTCCTAAAACACATTTCTGCAGGATATAGTCTCGAAACTCAATAATGTTCATTAATACACAGTTTACGCGACATTACTGCCAAAAGCTGCTATTTGTCACTTTAAGCCCAAAACGAAGGATATAGTCTCGAAACTCGATACTGTTCATTAATACACAGTTTACCTGTAGTTAACGCTACATAACTGCCAAAAGCTGCTATTTATCACTTAAAGCCCAAAACGAAGGATATAGTCTCGAAACTCGATAATGTTCATTAATACACAGTTTACCTGTAGTTAACGCTACATAACTGTCATAACTGTCTCGAAACTCGATAATGTTCATTAATACACAGTTTACCTCCAGTTTACGCGACATTACTGCCAAAAGCTGCTATGTATCACTTTAAGCCTCCTAAAACACATTTCTGCAGGATATAGTCTCGAAACTCAATAATGTTCATTAATACACAGTTTACGCGACATTACTGCCAAAAGCTGCTATTTGTCACTTTAAGCCCAAAACGAAGGATATAGTCTCGAAACTCGATACTGTTCATTAATACACAGTTTACCTGTAGTTAACGCTACATAACTGCCAAAAGCTGCTATTTATCACTTTAAGCCTCCTAAAACACATTTCTGCAGGATATAGTCTCGAAACTATAATGTTCATTAATACACAGTTTACCTCCAGTTTACGCGACATTACTGCCAAAAGCTGGTATTTATCACTTTAAGGCTCCGAAAACACATTTCTGCAGGATATAGTCTCGAAACTCGATAATGTTCATTAATACACAGTTTACCTCAAG
>NW_026552903.1:0-544 GCF_027596085.1 Anoplopoma fimbria | reverse complement strand
AAATGTGTTTTCGGAGGCTTAAAGTGATAAATACCAGCTTTTGGCAGTAATGTCGCGTAAACTGGAGGTAAACTGTGTATTAATGAACATTATCGAGTTTCGAGACTATATCCTGCAGAAATGTGTTTTAGGAGGCTTAAAGTGATAAATAGCAGCTTTTGGCAGTTATGTAGCGTTAACTACAGGTAAACTGTGTATTAATGAACAGTATCGAGTTTCGAGACTATATCCTTCGTTTTGGGCTTAAAGTGACAAATAGCAGCTTTTGGCAGTAATGTCGCGTAAACTGTGTATTAATGAACATTATTGAGTTTCGAGACTATATCCTGCAGAAATGTGTTTTAGGAGGCTTAAAGTGATACATAGCAGCTTTTGGCAGTAATGTCGCGTAAACTGGAGGTAAACTGTGTATTAATGAACATTATCGAGTTTCGAGAAAGTTATGACAGTTATGTAGCGTTAACTACAGGTAAACTGTGTATTAATGAACATTATCGAGTTTCGAGACTATATCCTTCGTTTTGGGCTTTAAGTGATAAATAGC
>NW_026552902.1:0-784 GCF_027596085.1 Anoplopoma fimbria | reverse complement strand
AGTACTTGGATGGGGAGACCGCCTGGGAATACCAGGTGCTGTAAGCTTTTTCCTCCTCTTTACAAAAAGCAGAGGCGCTGCTGCTTTTTCAGTGGACACCGACAGGGTGGGAAGGATATAGCTAGATCATGACTTGCCGGTATAGAAATGACACAAATCCAGTTAAATGATGGCTTTCATCATTCCTAAGCTCATCGATCATTTTCTTTTCAATTTTATGCTAACGTATTCTACATTTCAACAGTAAATATTAATATTTTTACTGCACTACATTGTGATCCTTATCAGTGGACACCGACAGGGTGGGAAGGATATAGCTAGATCATGACTTGCCGGTATAGAAATGACACAAATCCAGTTAAATGATGGCTTTCATCATTCCTAAGCTCATCGATCATTTTCTTTTCAATTTTATGCTAACGTATTCTACATTTCAACAGTAAATATTAATCTTTTTACTGCACTACATTTGTGATCCTTATAGCCACTTTGTACATTCTGATTTGACATTTAAAAGCTGTGAGTGTGTCTGGAAATCTGCAGGCGCTCCCTGTATAGACGAAAGAGCAAAGCGTGGTGATATAGTATCTTTAAAAGGCCCTTTGGTAGGCACAATATTTGCTTACGGCCATACCACCCTGAACACGCCCGATCTCGTCTGATCTCGGAAGCTAAGCAGGGTCGGGCCTGGTCAGTACTTGGATGGGAGACCGCCTGGGAATACCAGGTGCTGTAAGCTTTTTCACTCCTCTTTACAAAAAGCAGAGGGCGCTGCTGCTTTTCA
>NW_026552901.1:0-2160 GCF_027596085.1 Anoplopoma fimbria | reverse complement strand
TGACAGGAGCCTTAAAGTGATAAATACCAGCTTTTGGCAGTAATGTCGCGTAAACTGGAGGTAAACTGTGTATTAATGAACATTATCGAGTTTCGAGACTATATCCTGCAGAAATGTGTTTTAGGAGGCTTAAAGTGATACATAGCAGCTTTTGGCAGTAATGTCGCGTAAACTGGAGGTAAACTGTGTATTAATGAACATTATCGAGTTTCGAGACAGTTATGACAGTTATGTAGCGTTAACTACAGGTAAACTGTGTATTAATGAACATTATCGAGTTTCGAGACTATATCCTTCGTTTTGGGCTTTAAGTGACAAATAGCAGCTTTTGGCAGTAATGTCGCGTAAACTGTGTATTAATGAACATTATCGAGTTTCGAGACTATATCCTGCAGAAATGTGTTTTAGGAGCCTTAAAGTGATAAATACCAGCTTTTGGCAGTAATGTCGCGTAAACTGGAGGTAAACTGTGTATTCATGAACATTATCGAGTTTCGAGACTATATCCTGCAGAAATGTGTTTTAGGAGGCTTAAAGTGATAAATAGCAGCTTTTGGCAGTAATGTCGCGTAAACTGGAGGTAAACTCAGTGGCGGATTTAGTAATTTGGGGGCCCAAGGCGAACTTAGCTAGGGGGCCCTTCAAATCCGTTCTTTTAACACAAAGGGACCTGTCAATACTTGCACTAAATAAAGAGTAGAATGTGAGAAATAAGTCTCGGATATAACACCAGTGTATGTCAAAATGCAAAATATTTATTTTTTCAGTTTACAGTTACTTCTCACCGGTCTTCATACATCAGTGATGTGTAGATATCTGGAACTGCACCTTTAAAATAAACAACAAAGAAAATAAATACAAAACATATTAAGAGTTTCGAGACTATATCCTGCAGAAATGTGTTTTAGGAGGCTGTGTTTTAGGAGGCTTAAAGTGATACATAGCAGCTTTTGGCGGTAATGTCGCGTAAACTGGAGGTAAACTGTGTATTAATGAACATTACCCAAATTTCAGTAAATGTCCAGCAGAAATGTGTTATAGTGGTAAACAGTTTTTTAAGACGGTAATAATGGCGTAAACTGTGTATTAATGAACATTATCGAGTTTCGAGACTATATCCTGCAGAAATGTGTTTTAGGAGCCTTAAAGTGATAAATACCAGCTTTTGGCAGTAATGTCGCGTAAACTGGAGGTAAACTGTGTATTAATGAACATTATCGAGTTTCGAGACTATATCCTGCAGAAATGTGTTTTAGGAGGCTTAAAGTGATACATAGCAGCTTTTGGCAGTAATGTCACGTAAACTGGAGGTAAACTGTGTATTAATGAACATTATCGAGTTTCGAGACAGTTATGACAGTTATGTAGCGTTAACTACAGGTAAACTGTGTATTAATGAACATTATCGAGTTTCGAGACTATATCCTTCAGTTTTGGGCTTTAAGTGACAAATAGCAGCTTTTGGCAGTAATGTCGCGTAAACTGTGTATTAATGAACATTATCGAGTTTCGAGACTATATCCTGCAGAAATGTGTTTTAGGAGCCTTAAAGTGATAAATACCAGCTTTTGGCAGTAATGTCGCGTAAACTGGAGGTAAACTGTGTATTCATGAACATTATCGAGTTTCGAGACTATATCCTGCAGAAATGTGTTTTAGGAGGCTTAAAGTGATAAATAGCAGCTTTTGGCAGTAATGTCGCGTAAACTGGAGGTAAACTCAGTGGCGGATTTAGTAATTTGGGGGCCCAAGGCGAACTTAGCTAGGGGGCCCTTCAAATCCGTTCTTTTAACACAAAGGGACCTGTCAATACTTGCACTAAATAAAGAGTAGAATGTGAGAAATAAGTCTCGGATATAACACCAGTGTATGTCAAAATGCAAAATATTTATTTTTTCAGTTTACAGTTACTTCTCACCGGTCTTCATACATCAGTGATGTGTAGATATCTGGAACTGCACCTTTAAAATAAACAACAAAGAAAATAAATACAAAACATATTAAGAGTTTCGAGACTATATCCTGCAGAAATGTGTTTTAGGAGGCTTAAAGTGATACATAGCAGCTTTTGGCGGTAATGTCGCGTAAACTGGAGGTAACTGTGTATTGAACATTACCCAAATTTCAGTAAATGTCCAGCAGAAATGTGTTATAGTGGTA
>NW_026552900.1:0-1556 GCF_027596085.1 Anoplopoma fimbria | reverse complement strand
GGTGATATAGTATCTTTAAAAGGACCTTTGGTAGGCACAATATTTGCTTACGGCCATACCACCCTGAACACGCCCGATCTCGTCTGATCTCGGAAGCTAAGCAGGGTCGGGCCTGGTCAGTACTTGGATGGGAGACCGCCTGGGAATACCAGGTGCTGTAAGCTTTTTTCACTCCTCTTTACAAAAAGCAGAGGGCGCTGCTGCTTTTTCAGTGGACACCGACAGGGTGGGAAGGATATAGCTAGATCATGACTTGCCGGTATAGAAATGACACAAATCCAGTTAAATGATGGCTTTCATCATTCCTAAGCTCATCGATCATTTTCTTTTCAATTTTATGCTAACGTATTCTACATTTCAACAGTAAATATTAATATTTTTACTGCACTACATTTGTGATCCTTATAGCCACTTTGTACATTCTGATTTGACATTTAAAAGCTGTGAGTGTGTCTGGAAATCTGCAGGCGCTCCCTGTATAGACGAAAGAGCAAAGCGTGGTGATATAGTATCTTTAAAAGGCCCTTTGGTAGGCACAATATTTGCTTACGGCCATACCACCCTGAACACGCCCGATCTCGTCTGATCTCGGAAGCTAAGCAGGGTCGGGCCTGGTCAGTACTTGGATGGGAGACCGCCTGGGAATACCAGGTGCTGTAAGCTTTTTTCACTCCTCTTTACAAAAAGCAGAGGGCGCTGCTGCTTTTTCAGTGGACACCGACAGGGTGGGAAGGATATAGCTAGATCATGACTTGCCGGTATAGAAATGACACAAATCCAGTTAAATGATGGCTTTCATCATTCCTAAGCTCATCGATCATTTTCTTTTCAATTTTATGCTAACGTATTCTACATTTCAACAGTAAATATTAATATTTTTACTGCACTACATTTGTGATCCTTATAGCCACTTTGTACATTCTGATTTGACATTTAAAAGCTGTGAGTGTGTCTGGAAATCTGCAGGCGCTCCCTGTATAGACGACAGAGCAAAGCGTGGTGATATAGTATCTTTAAAAGGACCTTTGGTAGGCACAATATTTGCTTACGGCCATACCACCCTGAACACGCCCGATCTCGTCTGATCTCGGAAGCTAAGCAGGGTCGGGCCTGGTCAGTACTTGGATGGGAGACCGCCTGGGAATACCAGGTGCTGTAAGCTTTTTTCACTCCTCTTTACAAAAAGCAGAGGGCGCTGCTGCTTTTTCAGTGGACACCGACAGGGTGGGAAGGATATAGCTAGATCATGACTTGCCGGTATAGAAATGACACAAATCCAGTTAAATGATGGCTTTCATCATTCCTAAGCTCATCGATCATTTTCTTTTCAATTTTATGCTAACGTATTCTACATTTCAACAGTAAATATTAATATTTTTACTGCACTACATTTGTGATCCTTATAGCCACTTTGTACATTCTGATTTGACATTTAAAAGCTGTGAGTGTGTCTGGAAATCTGCAGGCGCTCCCTGTATAGACGACAGAGCAAAGCGTGGTGATATAGTATCTTTAAAAGGACCTTTGGTAGGCACAATATTTGCTTACGGCCATAC
>NW_026552899.1:0-745 GCF_027596085.1 Anoplopoma fimbria | reverse complement strand
TAATCACTATTGTCACATTTGAACAACCTTACTCTTCTTTGCCGTCAGTGGGGATCGAACCAACCAACACAGAGTCTACAGCGGCAGCTTCATGTCTGCACCATGTTGTTCTGCTGCATCTCAACTATTCAACACTTTAAATAAAGAACCCTGAACCTCTTTAAGGTCAAACCCAACCAGCTTCATCCCACATCATCAGGACTGAAGAGGACCAGAGGGACGTCTAGTCCTCCTCCTTCACACTCATTCTAGAGTGGAGACGTGTGTGTTAAACAACCTGGACTGTTGTTATTCTAGTGAATGAACTCACTTCTCTAGTTTCACATTAGAGTGTTTTCTTCCTGATTCCTACTTCCTGTTTTCATTCAAAAACTCTCGGTGCAGTTCCACAGACTCACCAGCAGGTGTCGCTCTATGAGCGGTCTATGGAGTGAGGGCCGCTGTGGTCTGACTGCAGAACATGAAGGAAAACACACAAAGTAGTGCATGAAACAGGAGTCACAACTACTGTATGTATTTAAGAACACTTTAATGTCCTTTATGTGAGTTGGTGGATTGTTTATGGATCGCTCCGCCTCTCTGTGGATCTATTTATCACAGCGGAGGGATATCCAGCGGCAGTGAGCATAAAGCCTTAATAAACGTTGTGATAATGTAAAGTGAATGGTCTCTCTGGTTATTGTGTATTATTAGTGCATGTGATTATGCATGTAGGCGTGCTTTTGCGTGTGCTTGTGCACGTGTT
>NW_026552898.1:0-3993 GCF_027596085.1 Anoplopoma fimbria | reverse complement strand
GTTTACGCCATATTTCTGCCAAAAGCTGGTATTTATCACTTTAAGCCTCCTAAAACACATTTCTGCAGGATATAGTCTCAAAACTCGATAATGTTCATTAATATACAGTTTACCTCCAGTTTACGCGACATTACTGCCGAGACTATATCCTGCTTTTTGGGCTTAAAGTGATAAATAGCAGCTTGTATTAATGAACATTATCAGTTTACCTGAAGTTAACGCGACATAACGCTGGTATTTATCACTTTAAGCCTCCTAAAACACATTTCTGCTGGATATAGTCTCGAAACTCGATAATGTTTATTAATACACAGTTTACCTCCAGTTTACGCGACATTACTGCCAAAAGCTGCTATTTATCACTTTAAGCCTCCTAAAACACATTTCTGCAGGATATAGTCTCGCTCGATAATGTTCATTAATACACAGTTTACCTCCAGTTTACGCGACATTACTGCCAAAAGCTGCTATTTATCACTTTAAGCCTCCTAAAACACATTTCTGCAGGATATAGTCTCGAAACTCGATAATGTTCATTAATACACAGTTTACCTGTAGTTAACGCTACATAATTGCCAAAAGCTGCTATTTATCACTTTAAGCCTCCTAAAACACATTTCTGCAGGATATAGTCTCGGATAATGTTCATTAATACACAGTTTATAATGCCAAAAGCTGGTATTTATCACTTAAGGCTAAAACACATTTCTGCAGGATATTCTCGAAACCGATAATGTTCATTAATACACAGTTTACCTCCAGTTTACGCGACATTACTGCCAAAAGCTGGTATTTATCACTGTCATGACCATGGCCATGTCTCTGCTTATTCCTTGTGTTTCATGTGTTTTCCCTTGCCCTTGTGTCTCCTGTGCTCCCTTGTTTGGTTATCTGTGTGTGTCTGTGAGGTGGGTGTGTCACCCCTCCCACTCTCTCACCACACTCTTCCCTCACTCACCTAATCACCTCATCAGCACAAGCATACTCACCTGCTCCAAGCCACACAAACCTGCCTTCAATCCACTCATCAACTCTGCAGTATTTAAACACCAGTCTCACACACACTCACTGCCAGATCGTACTCCGCATTATGCCAGACCTTCCAGCGTTATCCCCCGGACTGATTTCCCGTTGCCGACCCTGCCTGCCTGCCTTTCTGGACTTACCTGCCTTGCCTGTGCCCCGGTCAACGACTCAGCCTTCTGTCCCCAACCCCGAGTTTAACCTCCGCTTCCTCTGATTTCTGTCTGCCTGATCCCGTGCCTGTTTCCCTCTGTGAGTCTTATCCTGCCTGTCTGTATGCTGAGTTCTCTGCTTTAAATAAAGCGCCAGAACTGTATCCGTCTCCTGGTCGTTCTGCTTTTTGGGTCCACACCACGTTCCGTAACAGAACGATCTGGCCACGACATGGACCCAGCGGTCGACACCTCGTCACAGGCCCGGTTCAGGTTCATCGAAGCGGCGTCCCGGCCGACTAAGACCCAGGTTGTCACCAACACTGCTGACGTTCGCCACACCCTGACGAGCAGCAACTTTGACTGGACTGCCTTGGTTAACGAGGTTCAGCAGCTCACGACAGCCATGTCACAGACCTTCGCTCAGCCTGTCCCTAAGCTCTCGCCGGCTTTCCAGACTGCGCCTGTCCCGCCGGCCTTCCGGCCGACTCCTGACCCGTCGGCGCTCCTGCCGACTCCAGACCCGTCGGCGTTCCGGCCGACTCCTCTCCAGTCGGCGTTCCGGCCGACTCCTGTCCAGTCGGCGTCCCTGCCGACTCCTGACCCATCGGCGCCCCTGCCGACTCCTGACCCGTCGGCGTTCCGGCCGACTCCTGTTCCGTCGGCGTCCCGGCCGACTCCTGACCCAGGTTGTCACCAACACTGCTGACGTTCGCCACACCCTGGCGAGCAGCAACTTTGACTGCACTGCCTTGGCTAACGAGGTTCAGCAGCTCACGGCAGCCATTTCACAGACCTTCGCTCAGCCTGTCCCTAAGCTCGCCGTCTTTCCAGACTGCGCCTGTCCCGTCCCTTCCGGCCGACTCCTGACCCGTCGGCGCCCTGCCGACTCCTGACCCGTCGGCGCCCGACCGACTCCAGACCCATCAGCCCGACCCTGTCCGGTCGGCGCCCGGCCGACTCCTGTCCGGTCGGCGCCCCGGCCGACTCCTGTCCGGCGGCGTCCCGGCCGACTCCTGTCCAGTCGGCGTCCCGGCCGCCGTCCTCCGTCCCGCCGACCATCCCGGCGTCCCGGCCGACTCCTGTCCCGTCGGCGTCCGGCCGACTCCTGTCCCGTCGGCGCCCGGCCGACTCCTGTCCGGTCGGCGCCCCGGCCGACTCCTGTCCGGGCGCGGCGCCCCGCCGACTCCTGTCCCGTCGGCGCCCCGGCCGACTCCTGTCCGTCGGCGTCCCGGCCGACTCCTGTTCCGTCGGCGCCCCGGCCGACTCCTGTTCCGTCGGCGTCCCGGCCGACTCCTGTCCCGTCGGCGCCCCGGCCGACTCCTGTCCCGTCGGCGCCCCGCCGACCCTGACTCCTGACCCCGTCGGCGCCTCGGCCGACTCCTGTCCCGTCGGCGTTCTGGCACTTTAAGCCCAAAACAAAGGATATAGTCTCGAAACTCGATAATGTTCATTAATACACAGTTTACCTGTAGTTAACGCTACATAACTGCCAAAAGCTGCTATTTATCACTTTAAGCCTCCTAAAACACATTTCTGCAGGATATAGTCTCGAAACTCGATAATGTTCATTAATACATAGTTTACCTCCAGTTTACGCGACATTACTGCCAAAAGCTGCTATTTGTCACTTTAAGCCCAAAACGAAGGATATAGTCTCGAAACTCGATAATGTTCATTAATACACAGTTTACGCCATATTTCTGCCAAAAGCTGGTATTTATCACTTTAAGCCTCCTAAAACACATTTCTGCAGGATATAGTCTCAAAACTCGATAATGTTCATTAATATACAGTTTACCTCCAGTTTACGCGACATTACTGCCGAGACTATATCCTGCTTTTTGGGCTTAAAGTGATATAGTCTCGATAGATAATGTTCATTAATGAACATTATCAGTTTACCTGAAGTTAACTGCCAAAAGCTGGTATTTATCACTTTAAGCCTCCTAAAACACATTTCTGCAGGATATAGTCTCAAAACTCGATAATGTTCATTAATACACAGTTTACCTCCAGTTTACGCGACATTACTGCCAAAAGCTGCTATTTATCACTTTAAGCCTCCTAAAACACATTTCTGCAGGATATAGTCTCGAAACTCGATAATGTTCATTAATACACAGTTTACCTCCAGTTTACGCGACATTACTGCCAAAAGCTGGTATTTATCACTTTAAGCCTCCTAAAACACATTTCTGCAGGATATAGTCTCGAAACTCGATAATGTTCATTAATACACAGTTTACCTCCAGTTTACGCGACATTACTGCCAAAAGCTGCTATTTATCACTTTAAGCCTCCTAAAACACATTTCTGCAGGATATAGTCTCGAAACTCGATAATGTTCATTAATACACAGTTTACCTCCAGTTTACGCGACATTACTGCCAAAAGCTGCTATTTATCACTTTAAGGCTCCTAAAACACATTTCTGCAGGATATAGTCTCAAAACTCGATAATGTTCATTAATACACAGTTTTTACTGAAATTTGGGTAATGTTCAATAATACACAGTTTACCTGCAGTTTACGCGACATTACTGCCAAAAGCTGCTATTTATCACTTTAAGCCTCCTAAAACACATTTCTGCAGGATATAGTCTCGAAACTCGATAATGTTCATTAATACACAGTTTACCTCCAGTTTACGCTACATTACTGCCAAAAGCTGGTATTTATCACTTTAAGGCTCCTAAAACACATTTCTGCAGGATATAGTCTCGAAACTCGATAATGTTCATTAATACACAGTTTACCTCCAGTTTACGCGACATTACTGCCAAAAGCTGGTATTTATCACTTTAAGGCTCCGAAA
>NW_026552897.1:0-40000 GCF_027596085.1 Anoplopoma fimbria | reverse complement strand
CCCCCCAGCCTACAGGACCAGAGCAGCCCACTACAGGAGGAGGTCGGAGAGCTGGGTTCAGCCTCACCAGCCCCCCCTGTCCAGACAGGCCCCACACCACTGTTAGTACAGGCCTCCATCGAGATAGAACCACACTTCCAACACAGCATCTGTTTTACCCTAAGGGAGGAGTCATCCTCAGGGGAAGACAGTGTAGTCTCCAGCCCCCAGACAAAGTGTTCCAGCCCCAGAGGGATTGAATCCCTGAATACAGGGACTATAACAAACACTAGCCCTGTACACAAATCACAAACCCCTCAGAGCTATGACTAGGAAACTGTCTCGTCCCCAATCAGAACACTAATAAAAAAAGACCAAAACACCTTGGCCAATTTCAGACCGAAGTCAACTGGTAAGAACAATTTAACTAAGGAACAACTACAGGCCATTAAACACCTAGGCAGTAACCCAGAAATTGTCATAAAACCAGCGGATAAAGGTTCTCAAATTGTTATCATGGATAGGATACAGTACTTACAGGAGGCAGACAGTTAAGTAACATCAAACATTATGCTCCACTGCCTCACCTGATTCAAGCTGAAACTCAGAAAAGGATACAGGAAGTAGTATCAGAACTATTCAGAACGGACTTCATTACAAACAAACAAATGACTTACCTGTTTGGACCAGACATCCCCAGACCGAGACAGTTTTATCTTCTTCCTAAAATACACAAAGCACCAGAGAAGTGGACAATCCCTTTTAGAGTTCCATGTGGTCGGCCGATTGTAAGTGACTGTGGCTCAGAGTCTTACCGTGTGGCAGAGTATATTGATTCATTTATCAACCCTCTTTTAACAAAACATGCAAGCTATGTGAAAGACACATATGATTTTGTGGATAAATTAAAGAGTCTGACTACATCAAAAGATGCATTCCTCTTTTCCATAGATATCAATTCACTCTATACTAACATTGCCACGACTCTGGGCCTACAGTCGGTTCGAAACGTTTTTAACAAATATCCTGATTTTAAACGGCCGGATGAAGCCATTTTAAAGTTACTGGGTAACCCTAACCCAGAATATCAGCCTTGAGACAGCCAACGTAGTATATGCCATCAGATGTTCTCTCTGCAAAAAACTCTACATAGGGGAGACACAGAACACATTGGAGTGCAGACTGAAGCAACATATACATCACATTAAAAAAGGAGACAGAGCCACGGTTTTATATCTACATTTTAAAGAACATGGTTTTAATCATTTTACTTCAGAAGGGTTAGAGACCAACAAACATTGGTCAAAGGTGCAGCGCCACAGAGCAGAACGCAGATGGATAAGGTTATTGAACAACTTAGCATGCTCCCTTTGTTTTTGTGAGAGTGGTGTGGTTTTTTTACAAAACTTACCCGAGTGGTTTCAAATCTCTTCTTGGTATTTAGTGTGCAGTGATAGGGGCAACTGACAAACAATTGGGTCATTCGTAAACCACTTATCTAAAAACACCAACGGCTTTTATGTTGTTTTTAAAACCTCGTGCGAAATAAGGACTTATTGAAAATCCAACAGAAGGATCAGTTTCCTTCTCTCCCCTTCCCTTTTAATATTTTCTCCCTTTTTAAAGATCTTTTTAAACTCTTTTAAGAAATTTCACTGATCTTTTAAATGAATTTTTAGTGGACCCTGGTTCCACTACTTTTTAGTCCTGATTCCGGAATCTTTGTACACCCTTGCACCAACAAAAGCACTTTATTATAGTGGAAACACATGTCCATACATTTGCCATTATCCTCTCTTTGTTTGTGTGAGAATATGTGTTTGGCATGCCTTTGATATAAACTTACCTGAGTGGTCTGAAACCTCGTATTTAAAGCTTGATTTGCAGTGATAGGGGAAAACGGCTAAAACATTGGATGGTTAAGTTACCACTAATATCGACTCAACAACTACTTTGCTGGTGCTTGGTAGATCCTGGAGTGCTCTTTCCATTTTATGAACTCCTGAGGGATTAAATGCTTCTTTCAATGCATTCTTCCCTACTTCTGTACAAATAAGGACTAATCTGAAATTTTAGGGTTATTTTTTTAATTCCTCTTTTATCTTTATTTTAACAGATAAACATTAGAAAAACTTACCTCGTCCTTTGGCTCTGCTGAAATATTTTATCTAGCCAATTGTTTAAAAATCTCCCTCTTCCCCCAGGGGTCATGAGAGGTCAACAAAGCCCCCCCCTCCTTACCAAAGGAGGGACAATGCAATTATTAACCCAGCAATAGGAAGAGGAATAACAAACCTCAACCCACTAAATCTCCACCTGACCAAACAATATCTCAACTATTACAGGCGCTGCATCACTCTGAAATCCTGGACCACTCATCCTTAACAGGATCTTGTCCCCCAGGGATGCAGAGACAAGTAGACAAATTGGCAGCCTTCATTAAACCCTCCTCACTCTCTGTGAACACGACAGAAAAAGTGAAACTCAATACCCCCAGGACATCCCATAACAATCTAGGATATCCTGGGGCGACTCAGACTCACAACAGGGAAATATATATATATATATATATATATATATATATATATATATAGATATATATATACACACACACACACACACACACACACACACACACAACACACTAAAGGAGAGGGAAAAAGTGGAAAAGCATAATAGGGCCACTTTAAAGCAGTCCAATAGTGGTTCCAGGCAGTTTAATACAGGTTTAAGGCAGTTTATTACTGATTTATGGCAGTTTAATACTGGTTTGATTCATAAACAGTCATTTTAACATAGCTCATTTTACTAAGTTTAGATCCAGGAGGTAGATCAGGGAAGTCTCTGGAGGTTTTATAACCTCCAGAGACTCCTGAACGCACGCTGGCGCGTCTTGCCGCCGCTACTCACCGGCTGTTTTTATTGTTTTATTGTGTTTAGTAAACTCACCTGGCTTCTCGGTTAAAAATGTTGTCCGCCAAGTTTCTCTTTTGGTCGGCACTTGCCTGGATTACATTGTCGATATTCCACCGACCCGTGGCTGGTCTTCTCCAGTACTCGGCTGCCGAGCTCCTCCGGCTCCGTTCCCACCTGTCTGAGCCTCCACCTGCGGTGCTGCGCCCTCGGGATGACACTCTCCTGCCCCGACGAAAATATATCCACCGTGGCTCCCGCCGGAACTTCCATATTGACAACTCCAAACCAATAAAATCCTTCTGGTCCTCCACTCGTCGTCCTCCGAGAAACACCGGCCGCCGCCGGGTTGACCCCAGCTTGCTAGCCAGCCTACCCAGGTCGGCTAGCGCTACTGTCCTGAACGACAGCTCCACCGTCAACTTCGGGCTTCTGAACATCCGCTCACTCACGAGCAAGGGCCATCTCGTCCAGGACTACCTCACCGACCGTAAGCTTGACTTTTTCTGTTTGACAGAGACGTGGCAGCAGCCTAATGACTTTTCTCAACTCAACGACGCTACCCCTCCTGGGTTTGTTTACATCTCGCAACCCCGTGGCTCAGGTCGCGGCGGAGGTCTCGCGATAATTCATCGCGAGAAGTGGAAGGTGATTCCCGTCTCTGTCCCTGCATCCAGCTCATTTGAGTGCATTGCCTGTAAACTGCCTGGTCATACTCCCACCATTGTGGCCACTGTTTACCGTCCACCTAGGCCCCACTCTGAGTTTTTAAATGACATTGCTGTTCTACTCGCCCATCTCTCCACTCTTTCCCCTAATGTGATTCTGCTGGGCGATTTCAATATCCACCTGGACAACACCACTCTCCCCCTCACCTGTGACTTCTCATCCTGCCTTGAGAGCTCTGGTTACCACATCTTCACCGACTTCCCTACCCATATTAAAGGACATACTCTGGACTTAATATGTTGCTCTGGTCTCACTCCCTCCAACTGCACAGCTGATCAACTCCCCATCACTGACCACTTCCTCCTTTCATTTAATGTCACACTCCGCCTCTCTACGACCAAGCCACCACGTCTCATCTCATTCCGTAATATCAAGGCCATAAATCTTCACTCCCTCTCCTCCACCATCGCATCTATACCGGACCCGGACTACTCCTCCTCCCCTGATGAATTGGTTCTCCACTACAATAACTCGCTCACTACCATTCTCAACTCCCTCGCTCCTGTTAAAACTCGGTCTGTCTCGTTCTCCCATTCTGCCCCTTGGTTCACCCCTGAACTCCGCTCCATCAAGTCCAAAGGACGTCAACTTGAGCGTCTCCATAATAAGACTGGTCTCACTGTCCACCATGACATGTACAAAAATCATATCTTACAGTATAAGGACTCTATTGCTTCAGCCAAATCTACTTACTATTCCAGTCTCATCTGTTCCAACCATGGCAACTCTAAGGCACTCTTTTCACTCCTCAACAAAATCCTTCAACCCCCAGATCTCCTACCCCCCCCATCTGTACTCTTCGGACACGTGTGACTCCCTCCTTCTGTTTTTTAATCAGAAAGTTGAAAAAATCCACCAGCACTTGTGCCCCACTCCCTCACCTTCCCCCTCCTCTGAACCTCTCCCCTACAGTCTGCCATTTTCCTCTTTCCATCTCCCTGATCCCTCTGCTATCTCTGATCTCATCTGTAAATCAAAACCATCCACATGCCAGTTAGATCCCCTCCCTACTGCCCTGGTCATATCCTGCCTCCCCTCACTGCTCCCTCTTATTGCTGCCATCATCCACTCCTCTCTCACTACTGGTTCAGTTCCCTCACCCTTCAAAACTGCTGCTGTCTCCCCAATCCTCAAAAAACCTGGTTCAGATCCCAACAACTTTAATAACCTCCGTCCCATTTCCAACCTACCTTTCATCTCCAAAATACTTGAGAAAATCGTTGCTTCTCAACTCCATTCCCATCTATCTCAAAACAGTCTATATGAACAGTTTCAATCTGGTTTCCGTCCCCGTCATAGCACTGAAACGGCCCTTCTGAAAATCACCAACGACCTTCTTATTGCAGCTGATTCTGGTTTAATCTCCATCCTCATCCTCCTTGACCTGAGTGCGGCCTTTGATACAATTTCCCATACCATCCTCCTCAATAGATTATCCTCCATCGGCATCACAGGCACCCCCCCTTGACTGGTTTCACTCCTATCTCACAGACCGCACTCAGTTCATCCAACTCAAATCCTTCCGTTCCCAACCCTCCCCTGTCTCCTCTGGTGTCCCCCAGGGCTCTGTCCTGGGTCCCCTCCTTTTCATTACTTACCTCCTTCCCCTTGGCCTTATTTTCCGTAAATTTAATATTCTTTTTCACTGCTACGCGGATGACACCCAGCTCTACCTCTCCACCAAACCCAACTCCATCCTCCCTCCCTCATCCCTAACAGATTGCCTCTCTGAAGTACAAACCTGGTTCACCTCAAACTTCCTCAAACTTAACAGCAATAAAACAGAAATCCTTTTAGTTGGTACTAAATCAACTCTACTCAAAGTTGACAGTTTTTCCCTCTCATTTGACAGCTCCATAGTTTCCCCCTCCCCCCAGGTGAAGAGTCTGGGTGTCATCCTCGATGGCTCACTTTCCTTCAAATCCCATATCAACATCACCACCCGCACTGCCTACTTCCATCTTCGTAACATAAATCGCCTCCGTCCCTCCCTCACCCCCCACACCACCTCTATTCTTGTACATAGCCTTGTCACCTCCCGTATTGATTACTGTAACTCTCTCCTCTTTGGTCTCCCCCAGAAATCCCTCCATAAGCTCCAACTGGTCCAGAATTCAGCTGCCCGTATCATCTCCCAAACCCCCTCTTTCCACCACATCACCCCCATCCTAGAACAACTCCACTGGCTTCCAATCAACTTCCGTATCAACTTCAAAATTCTCCTTCATACCTTTAAAGCCATCCACAACCTTGCCCCTCCCTACCTGTCTGATCTCCTTCACACTGCCACCTCCACCCGCTCCCTCAGATCCTCCTCTTCCATCCACCTCACTGTCCCCTCTGCCCGGCTCACCACCATGGGGAGCAGAGCTTTCAGCCGCTCTGCTCCCAAACTCTGGAACTCACTCCCACCTCACATCCGAAATATTGACTCCCTCCCTCAGTTCAAATCCTCTCTCAAAACCCACCTTTTCAGGATAGCATTTTCACTGTAGTTGTCATGTTTTTTACTTGCACTTTTAATGGTTTTGTTATTTGTTTGCCCTTGTTTTAAATTGTTTTAAATTTGTAAAGTGTCCTTGAGTGACCTGAAAGGCGCTGTTAAATAAAATACCCACAAACCCCTTAGGAACTGTCTTGGCTCTAGAAGATTGTCAACACTCTTATACCTGACTCTACACATGTTTGTACTCCAACTGGCAGAAGTGACAAGCTACTCACATCTGGTCTGATGAGAATGAGGTTCAGTTTTTTGATTCTTCAGGAAATGGGGAGGGTGCAGCAGTTGTAGTGTAAGAGACGGCTGGTTTGAAGAAACCACGTGATCAATCCTACTTCCTCTAACAGTCAGGCCTCGACTCTCTGTGTCTTTGCTTTTTTGATGGTGACACACAGAGATGGCGGGTACACGGTAAGATCACATTAAATGATCTGTCTTGACTTAATGTTTTGGTTTTGTCTTTCTGGTGATTGGTTAGTGTTGACATCTTCCTGCACATTTCTCCAGATAAATTGGATAAACTCATCTGCTGGGTCTAAACTCACTCATGTGTTACAGTTGAAACACAAAAAGGTTGAACTTCACTAGATGGCTGATGTTTCCAATTTCCACTTACGCATTTTTAAGGCAGTTTTAGAAAGGAAAGCTGAAACTACATCCTCAGGGTAAGAATAACATCTTTACATTGCGTTCACATAATGCACGGAGACGATAAGTCTACATGCTTCCGTATGGAGGATTTCACTTTGTTTCCTGTTACTGAAGCTTAGTTATCATAGCATTACTTCAAGACGGTTTTAGATATGTGATGACAGCAGCTGCACTGTGGTTTCATCTCACAAGTCAGTTACTAAAAACGTCTTAACCCACAGAACTGAGGCATTTTGACATCACAGTGATGCTTCAAATATTGTTGTTTTCATTTCAGACTACAGTTTGAAGTTGACATCAGTGGGATCAACTCTGCTGCTTTTACTCCTGTTTCAGAAAAGTTGTTCATCTCTGCTGCATTAATCTCTATTTTCAACTTTTCACTCAAGTTACTCTTCATTTCCGTGTCTTTTGCTGACATAGCTAAGAAGCATACAGTCTTTTCGAAATAAACTTCTGTCTTCACAGGAAACAACTTAGTTAGGTTTAGCAATCAAAAAGTTTTGATTAGGTTTAGAAAAAGATGGTGGAATACTGGTAGTGTATTGCTAAGTTGTGAAACTACTTAGGTTCATGAAACAGCCTGGTTTTGGTTAAAGTAACTAAGGGACTGACGTTACCTAGAAACAGCAGCTATGAGATAATTAATAAATCAACATGGACTTCTCATTTCACCTGGGAGACAAACAGCTGTCCCCTGGATGACGGAGTGTTTTTTTGTTTATTTGTACTTGCAGATTCATGATTACATACAAATTGATTTATTGGGATATCTACAAGTTACAGTGCAATTTTTTTGTTGCTATAACTAAGAACGCTTTGAGAGAACAGCCTGAAAGGCTACATCAATAATGTTGTAACACTGAAAAGATCATCTCTTTAATACAAATAATTCTTGCACATGTTTTTATGACCTCCAGACTTCACTGCAGTTAGTTTGTCTGTAGCCGACCCATGAAAACAGCAAGAAGGCTTGATTTACTCGAAAACACAGCAACTGGAGTTTTTACTAGATCAAAGAAGTTTAAAGATCCAACATCTGTCCTGATGTCTTTGTATGGGCTACTAACTCAAGCCAGAGCTGGTTTCAAAATCCTTCTTCTGACTTTTTAATTGAGAAAGGAAAGTTTAAATGGAACAGATTTGGCTCTTTGACATCTCTAGTTGTTTTTTTCTCCGTACTCAATTTTATTTATTGTCAGATATCCCCAATTTGCCTCAAGGTTCTTTACAATCAGTGGAACATATGGCACTCTCTGTCCTCAAAACCTTCATTCAGATAAAGAATCTCCCGAAAAAAAAATACTTTTAACGAGAAAAGAATTGAAGAATATTCAGGAATACTAATATACAATTTGTTTTAATTACATATTAATTATAACAAATTATCATTTGTTTACCTTGTAAATAACCTTGTAAATAATTTTACAAGGTAAAATGATTTTGGTGGCTGTGCCTTACAGGAAACATATATGAAGAATTGATGTTATTAAACAGAAGCAACATTTTCATAAAAAAATATGAAACAGTGTATTCACTGATACATTTGATCTGAGTTGAGAAGGAGAGTGACAATTCAGGAGATAAAGAATTGGACCCTAACACAGACAAAGTACAGGATCAGTACAGGGACTATTGAAGGTATATATTGGTTTACTGTTGACTCAAAAGACAACGCATGAAGCAACATGGCAACTTTGATGAACTGGTGGGGAATGAATGGAACTGAGCCAGTATATGAACTGAGATGCAGGTGAGGGTTGAAGACCAAGATAAACTGGGTTCTTTGTTGCACTACTGTCATGTGCATAACCCTAACCATACTTTATTAGTTTGGAGCTCAGGTCCTCTGGTATTTCTGGTCTCTTTTTAGCTGAGGTTTTCCTTGTTGTCAACTGACAGAAGAACAAATGTTGTGAAACCACAGTGAAGCAATCACAACTGCAAACAGGAACCCAAACAGGAAAAGTCCTGTCTTCTCTGCATCTAACTTCAACTGAATGTTCACCCACACAACGGCAATATAACACTGTATTTTTTGGAGTATGTGCTTTGGAGTATTTTAATAACAATTTCCACTTCTGTTGTCTCAATCCAAGTAAGAGGGTTTTTTTTTGTATTTGATCAAATCAGTCCCAGTGCAAATGTTGACTTTATTGCCTGTGCACATCAGGTATGGTCCTGAAGTGGCCAATCATATACTACATTTACTCTATTAACACGTTTTTAAAGTTGAACACTGCACTGAACTCATAGGTTCTGACTCTGAACATGAGGAAGTGAACATGTGCGTCACTTACCACCTACCCTGCTACACTATAGCTACATGTGGTTAAATATTATTAAGTGAGTTTGTAACTTTCTAGAAGGTTTCAATATTTCCATCACCAGAAATGAGTTTGGTAATACATATATATTACAGCTGAGTAGGAACTAGAAGGTGAAAGCTGTTAGTGTAGGACTAAGAGTGAGAGGCTGTGAATACTTGCTGGAAGCAGTAAGAGGCCATGCAGACTTGGTACATAACTACAAAATATTCCCAGTAGAAAATGCAGCACTTATTTGATGGAGACCAGTGGTATTCCCTCAGTTCTGATAAGTGAGGAGTTTGTGAACACACTGCATGAGAAATTAATCCTAACTGATTGTCCCTCCACAGAATCACAAACCTCCAGAGTGCTGCGAAGCAGCCACCGCTGATTCCGCCTCCAAGGCGCACCATAGCACCGCAGGAAGCTGTGCAGATGCGTTTAAAGAGCTCCCAGAGCCCCGGAGACCGCCTCAGTCAGTCCAAGTCCATGGTGCTGCAGGAGTCCGACCTTCCTACAAAGCCTGTAAGTAGACCACATAGAACCTCCATCCTACAGCGGTGCAGTTCAGTCTTGAACTTTTTTTTTTGTTTGTAGATCTCTAGGCATCGCAGGAATCAGTCTCAGCACAACGTCTTAGTCGCAGGAGGAGGAGTTGCCGTTTTTGAACCATTGGTAAGTCCTTAAGAGGATTTGTATGGCAGAGGTTAAGGGCCACATGAGAAAAATGAATTTGAGTTCTGAATTTTACGAGAATACAGTCAGAATTCGGAAATTAAAGTTACTCATCTGACTTTAAGCTCAGAATCCAGACTTTAAACTAATTTCTCAAATAGATTTTGCACACGTAATCCTTATATGTAGATTTGTATCAGAACCAATTCAGGCTTTAGTTCCACCTGTTTCCAAGAGAAATCAACTGTTTTGTCACACGTTTTTCAGAAAGAAAATGAAAATTGATTTAAAAACATTTGGATGCATGTTTTACATTTATTTTCAACCCATTCTTAATCTGATGTGTCAAATATGACAGTTTTTGGTTTATGTCATTTCACAAATCATATATCTTTCATTATTTGACGCTTATACCACATACAGAAATATCAGGATAAAAACAAAAAGTTCAAAAATTAAAGTGCAGATTAGTCAAAATGGTTATCAAAGTTGAAGAAAAACATACTTGTTATGTGTTTCAGAAAAAGTGTACATCTGAATAATTAACAACACCCCATTTCATCATTAATTTGTATTTATATTCAAATTGTGTGTGTGTGTGTGTGTGTGTGTGTGTGTGTGTGTGTGTGTGTGTGTGTGTGTGTGTGTGTGTGTGTGTGTGTGTGTGTGTGTGTGTGTGTGTGTGTGTGTGTGTCCGTCCCCAGGTGCAGCTGAAAGGTGAACATCTGAATGTGGCTAAAATCTCAGAGAGCGGTAAGAAGCAAAGGAAGAACTGGACCTTCATGTGGAGCGTACTGACCTCAGATCAGCTGCTGTTTTATAAAGAGAGACAACAAGAAACTAGTCTGGTACAAAAATTTGTTATCTTTGCTTTATTTTGTCTTTATATGTACCTTTTCTCTGTTTTACGAACTGACACAACTCAAGGTTTGACCAAAGTACTCATTCTGCTGTTTTGTGTCACTGCTTGTTCAACATTGAGCACGACAAAAGAAGAAAAATAGAGAATTGTCTGAGAAGGTCTGACAGATGATGGTAGCCAAGCATGGACAATCTCAAAGCTAACTCAAACTCCATCTCCAGAGACCTTGATGTTCCTTTGTCCATAATGCACAATGTCATCAAGAACTTTAAGGCCCATGGTACTGTAGCCAACCTCAGTGGAAGCGGAGGAAAGATAAAAGGTGACCAAAGACTGCAGGCAAGGATTGTACGAATGGTGGAAGGACCGCGGACAACTGAAAAACAGATTCAAGCTGACATTCAGACAGAAACAGTGGTAGTTCTGTGGTAGGACACCAAGGATGACATAGGAAAGCCCAGCTGGAGTTTGTCCGAACACAACAACAACAAGCCAACATCTTTCTGGCAGAATGTCCTATCAACAGATGAGAAAGAGAATGTAGCTTTTTGGTAAACTGCATAAAGTGTATGTTTACAGACACAAAGATAAACTACAGGCAACATGGAGAAGGCTCACTGATGTTCCGGGGTTCCCTTGAATATGTGCATGGCATCATTAAAATCTGCAGATTACCAAAGTATTTTGGAGTGCATGGTTCCACTCAGTGTCACAAAGCTGTGTCTCCTTTAAACTTCATGGGTCCTATAGCAGGACATTGCCTCAAAATACACATCTTAAACCACCAAGGAATGGATGAAAAGAAAAAGCTGGACTGCCAGCAATGAGTCCAGATCTGAATCCCATTCAACAAATGTGGAAAGATCTGAAAACAGCAGCCTTCAAAGCTCAGTTTTTAAAAGAGGAGCGGTCCAAACAACATCTAGAGAGGTGTAGGAATTTCATTAAAGTCTCAAGGTCGCGTTTGATAGCCATTATCATATATTTGACGTATGACCTCATGTCCACCCTCTCTGTTCAGAAACCAGGAAGTAAGACAGATGTGGTTCAGCTGTGTGGAGCAGTTATTGAGTGGACGACAGAGAAGTCAAGCAGGAAAAACGTTTTCCAGGTAACAAAGAAATACAAAGCTGTCACACTATTATGTTCCTGCCCTGAAGCTGCTTTTTGTGGATGAGTCATATTTCTCTCCCTGACAGTCACATGCTGGACCCACAGGAACATCATTCATGTTTTCTTATGTTCGAACTATAGAAATAAGCCACAATGGCCTTTGATTGACTCTTTTTGTACATCACTCTGGACAAAACAAGTTTAGAGATTTAAAACAGGCCCTATTATGCTATTTTCCAGGTGCATTTTTTCATCTCAAGTTACAGTTACAACATGTTTACATGCGTTAATGCTCATAGTCCTCCTTGTTTTTCTCATCATTCTGTCCTGCAGTATCTCTTCTCACCCTCTCTCTGAAATGCTCCGTTGTAGCTCCTCCCTCCAGAAAGCAAAGTCTGCTCTGATTGGTCAGCTAGCCCACTCTGCTGCGATTGGTCACGTTTCACATTTCAAAAAACTCTTCCTCCGGAGCTTCAGCTCCGTCTCCCTCCGTTTTTTTGTTTGAGGGCCAAACTAGCCGGAAGGAGTTTTACGTCACTTCTGTAACATTATGACATCATAAAGTTACGGAAGTGAAGGAGAGAATTCAATGGAGCGGTTTCAGGCAACTCAGGAGCTTCTGAGGGGAAGGGTAACTCCTTTTAGGCGTGGACTTCAGGTTCTACACTCTACGGACCTTTTACATGTACAAAAAAATATATATAACACACTAAAGAGGGAAAAGGTGGAAAAGCCTAATAGGGCCACTTTAAGTTCATGATTTTCTCACTTTTTCCCCATTGGGGACAAAAATGGTACCCATCCTAACTCACCATTCTGATCTGTTCCAGATTACAACAAACACAGGAAGTGAGTACCTCCTCCAGACTGACAGTTACTCCACGGCCAGTCAATGGTACGACGCCATCAGAAAGGCTGTTGACTCTGCCGTAAGAACCCACTACTTAAACTAGCTAATATTTTAGATATAATTCAGTGTCTTGATTGTTTTTTGCATTATTCGTTTTCAAAATGTCCACTCCAGTTTCTTCAAATGTCCAAAACCCAAAATATATTTGGTTGTCCGTTATATACGATCTCACAGAAATACATGAAATGACAGCATACTACCTGGTGGTCACACATAATGTGTTAAATTTACATGTGGGCACCATTGAAACATTCCAACGAAAGGTCAATTAGGATCCTTTTTCATGATGTAAACCCAAAAGGTTTTGGAGCCCTGGTTGTGGGGTTGATATACTGCTCTGATGACGCTCTGGGTACATCCCAAGTCTCTTATCTGTCATGTCCTTACTCCTCGATCCTCGATCCTCGCTTGAACCGGGTTGTTCTGCGCCGCCATATTGACGGTCGTCCTCAAGCTCTTATTTCTGCTCTGAGGATCGGGGAGTGAGGAGAGATCTAAGGATTTATGAGAGCAAGGATATACAAGCAGCCTTCCAGGAAGTATTTTTAGAGGCGATTTGATTGGACGCTGCAGCCGATCGGACTGATCAGATTTTTCCTCAACATTACTGACATTTCATACCAAAGTGAAGACATCTCACAGAATAAACACAAGTGTATCACTTTTAAGTTTTATATCTGATCTTCATTAATTAGAAACACTTGTTATTTCATAATTTTCCCCGAAACATTGAGCCTAATAAATGCTTTCTAGTGTTCAAAAGACACTAGAAGCATAATTCTGGGTTATTCGGTAATGACTTCACAATTTATTTTAATTAAGTACATATATGTTAATAATGAATGAATAAGACAAAAACATTCCGGTGGTAGAAATTGGTGCCGCACTCATGAGCATAATAATAATAATAATAATAATAATAATAATAATAATAATAATAATAATAATAATAATAATAATAATAATAATAATAATAATCAATCCTTTATTAGTCCCACAATGGGGAAATTACAATTCTCTGCATTTAACCATCCCGGAGGAGCAGTGGGCTGCTAAGAAGCGCCCAGGGAGCAACTTGGGGTTAGGTGTCTTGCTCAAGGACACCTCGGCATGTTGACTGGAGAGGGGTAACCCTAACCCTAACCCACCTCACACAGAACACAGTATAAATCCTCAAAGCAGTTTGTTAAACAGGTAACAGGCTATAGAGAGGAAGCACTGCTGCTCTGACATTAATTATAACTGTGTGTCTTTATTAGCATAAGTACAGTAATCGTGTGTGCAGACACAAACTCCATCAAAAGTATCTACAGATGTGAAAGCAGACAGACAGCTGATCACAGAGAGGCATGTAGAATTTAAGTGGGAAAATGAATTGAACATCAGAAGAGGAAAGATCTCTGTGGTGCTACACATGTGTGACATCCACAAATTCATTTAAATGGAGACAATTTAATTTGAAATATGTAATCCTTTTCTTTACTACTGTTATGGCATACTATATGGTCTAGGGGTAAACAGGCAGTAACAACTATTTGAGAAAAAACCCTTGACAAAAGTTGAAACTAAATGAAATGCAGCTGGAACAGGAAGTAACATTTATTGATAACTAATTGATTAACAGAAATAAACCCAACTAAAATGGAAGCATTGACGTCAGGGTCTCTAAGGCCAAAATAATAAACAAGACCCCCACATTATCTAGAAAGTAAGAAACTCAACTTTCCTACAGAAACAAACCAAAACACAATGCTGAGCTCCCTAGATGCCTAAAAACAGACATAACAACTTAAATGGCAGAGAACTCCTACACAGCTTCCCCAAATTAACCAGACTTAGTTACTAATAAACTTCCCCACCAACTAACCAGGGTTAGGGTTAGGTTAACACAGGTTTACACAATATCAAAGGCTCACGACAGCAACAAACAACCAGCTCACAGGCCAAGAGCCCAAGACAGACAGAATCACTGATCCTGAGGTTTATATGCAGCTCCACTGATAGCCTGATGACATTCAGGTGTGGGTGCTTCAGGCACTGAAAGGGGGGCGTGGCAGACCTGAAACACAGACAGACAGCTCTCTTCTTAAAAGAGGCCAGAGATGAGTCAGGGGCGTGACAACTACGCCTTTATATAAAAGCAAACAACTTCTAAGGCAACAAACATGATGAAGGCAATGTGGCCATACAGATGCAGACCTTGCACATATTGTCTCCAGTTGGCCAAAAATAGAAATATTCTGGGATAGATTGTAATCAGTTTTGAACAAAGTGTTAGAATATATAACCTCTGAGAAGTGTTCCAATTTTCGGGAAATAAAGCTAGTGGTGTGGGGTTAGTTAAATATTCTGCAGGAAATATTTGTAATGGAAAAAATTTTCTGTGTGAAATAATAAGAGTTTACCAGAATATGGGAACAACGAATTAGGTTAGGACAATGTACATTATTGGATAATATTTTTCGTAACCAAATAATATACTGCATCACTAGTTGTAAACTGTGTCCCGCTCTTTGCTGTTGAAAGTTTTGATGTTCTCTTTCTGTTTTATTTGTCTATGTATATATGCAATAAAGACTTTAAGTGAAGTGTTAAATGTTTTTCAGAATGAGCAACCATGATGTTCTTATATCCTAGTTGAAATAAAAGCTGCCGGATGGATTCGTTGCAACTCTTTGTCTTTTCAGACTAAACTTCCTCTGCGGAGATCAAACAGCACAGAGTACCTGCCCAGACACAGCTCACTACCTGGATATGGCTCCGCCTCCCCAACGCCAAGCAACGCAACCCAGTCCACAGACGCTCCATCAGTGAGTAACTCACCCAAACACATTGTTATTATATATCATATCTGAGAGGACAGCTGGTTGTAGTCTTCTTTTCAATTAGATATGAAAAACACAAAGAGAAATATCAACCTTCAACCTTTATGTTTTGGTTTTAACAACTTCACTGTTTTGGTTCAGTTCCACCTCTTTCTTAGCGTTGTTTTTCGGCCGCAGCTGGCAGCTATTTTCAGAATAAAAGCTCTAAACCCCACTTTACACTGCTAGCTCAGCAGCTAACAGCACACACACACAATAAGAGACTAGCTGGTGAACATAGTGAAGCATTTAGCGGCTAAAGAGAATGGCTATCAGACATGATGGCTGCAGTTGTGTTTCTCTGAACTTGTGGCTGGTTTAAAATCTGATGGTAACCTGAAGAATCTTGCCTAGAACTCAAAATCCAAGTTGCTGACTGAACAACAGTGTCTCTCTTACCATTGTTATGCCGATGACACCCAGCTGGTCTTGTCATTTCCTCCCGGTGACACCCAAGTGGAGGCACACATTGCTGCGTGCTTGGCTGACATCTCGAAGTGGATGGCGACACACCACCTGAAGCTCAACCTGGACAAAACCGAGCTACTGTTCCTCCCGGGGAAGGGTTGCCCGCACCGAGACCTGTCCATCACCATTGATGATGTCGTGGTGACGCCAACTCGGACTGTGAGGAATCTGGGTGTGACCCTGGACGACCAACTGTCGTTCTCAGCAAACATTGCATCCGTCACACGCTCCTGCAGATTCCTCCTCTACAACATCAGGAGGATTCGCCCCTTCCTCACTGAGGAGACGGCGCAGGTGCTCATCCAGGCTCTGGTCATCTCCCGCCTGGACTACTGCAACTCACTACTTGCCGGAGCCCCGGCGTCGGCCATCAGACCTCTGGAGCTTGTCCAGAAAGCTGCAGCACGTCTGGTGTTCAATCGCCCCAAGTTCTCCCACACAACTTCCCTTCTCCGTTCTCTACACTGGCTCCCTGTAAGAGCTCACATCCAGTTTAAGACTCTGGTGCTAGCCTACAGGGTAGTGAGAGGAACAGCTCCTTCCTATCTCCAGGCCTTGGTCAAGCCCTACACCCCGCCCGACCACTTCGCTCTGCTGCCTCGGGGCGATTGGTTGCCCCGTCGCTCAGAGGTCCCTGCGGCCGATCCACCCGGTCACAGCTTCTTTCTGTCCTGGCCCCTCAGTGGTGGAATGAACTCCCCACTGACGTCAGGACAGCAGAGTCGCTGCCCATCTTTCGGCGCAGGCTGAAAACTCACCTCTTCAAGAAGCACTACCCTGAGCCTTCCTCGTAGCACTTATTGCATTCGTATTAGTTGTTGCACTTACTGTATTCGTATCAGTTCGCTGCACTTATTGAATTCGTATTCGTTTACTGCACTTATCCTATTCGTTGTAGTTTGTAGCACTTATTATATTCGTATTAGTCTGTTGCAATTATTGTTTTCGTAGCAATTTGCCTCTGCACTATACTTTTGCTCTGGTTTATGCTTTAAGATGCTTGTTTAAGAAAGGAGATGCACTTATGACTTCTGGTGACTAGTAGTTCTCTTGAATACCTATGTTGAATACACTTCCTGTAAGTCGCTTTGGATAAAAGCGTCTGCTAAATGACTGTAATGTAATGTAATGTAATGTCTCACCAACTCTCTACAGCAAATCTTTGGCCATACTTAGAACCTTGTGTAGGTTACTGGCTCAATCCTGCTGATCTTTGGGACTTGACAGCCTTCAGGCTGAGTGCCAAAACATGCAACCCAAAGCTTCTAACAATGCTGCTGAGGAATTTGTCACCATGTTTCAAGTGTGTACATTTTTGGAGCAGGGAAAATCTTCTGCAGAACAATGCTTGAAAAAACAAGTCTGGCTCTTTTAGAGCTCTCTAGTGTCTGGTGGAAAAAATGTTTGTTGGTGCTATTTATTGGCCACCTGACTGTAATTAAACATATCAATGAAAGTCGGTTCAGTTCTCTTGACCTGATAAACAATGACTGATAAAATCAGGAAGATTTCAATATAAACATACAAAAATAGATCAGATACCCCTACTCGGGAAAATAATTACTTTTTCCCTCTTATTTATAAATCAACACAAGTTGTAGAAAATTCTGTAACTTTTATTGATAACATCTTAACCAATTCTATTCCGGAGGACAACTTCTGGACTGGACTGCATATTTGAGATACAACAAACTTATTGTCCATCCACTAGTTTTCCATCCAACTCTAGCTGCAGGAACTCTGGAAGATGGCAACTTGAACTCAGCCAAGGCATCAACAGGGGTGGCTGACTGGTGAAATCACAGTGGAACACAGGATTGGAGACAGGGGCCTACTGGAATCTGACTACAGAGACTTGTGGCCAGGAAGGTCAGCCGGCAACTGATGACCCAGCGGTAGGTGGGACCAGTGGAGCCCTGAACAGGAACCGGAGGTTGCTGCTGCCAAATGGAAACGGGAAGGTACAGCGGCCCAGTCGGAACAGGTGTCGGCCGGACTGCCGATAGGGCACAAGGAACAGAAGTTGCCCAGACCGCCATCAGTGCAGAAGGAGCAGGACGTGCCTGGACCACCAACAGGACACCCGAAGCAGGAGTAGACCGGAGAGCCGATATGCTAGGGGGAGCTGGAGTCAACCGGACCACCAATAAGACACAAGGAGCTGAAGCTAGCTGGACCTCCAATAGGAAACAAAGGGCTGGAGTTGACTGGACCGCCGATAGGAGAGGAGGGGCTGGAGTCAGCCAGACCTCCGATAGGAAACAAGGAGATGGAGTTAGCGGGACCTCCGATAGGACACGAGTGGCCTGAGTCGACTGGACCACCAGTTGGGCAGAGGAGCTGAAGTCTACCGGACCTCGGATAGGACACAAGGGGCTGGAGTGGACCGTGCGCCATTAGTACATGATGGGCTTGAGTCAGCCAGCCCATTGATAGGACCAAAGAAGCAGGTGTTGACCATACTGATGACAGGACACAAGGAGCAAGACATACTAGGTCATTTCAATCAGGAGAGACAGGGGGATTAGTTATAGTAACATGTTTTATTATAACAGTTAATGTGTGTAAGAATTAGGCATATACACTTTGGCGCTTGGACTCCACAGGGAGATTTGTGATCGAGGGTGATTGCCTTGAGCAGCAACTAAAGAGATCCCCCAAGGAGTCCAGACACTGGTGGTGGTGGTAGTGGCTGAAGGTTCTGCTGGAGTTGCTGATGATGCTGATGGAGGGATGAACCTGTGAAGATTGGTGGTGATGGGCAGGAGGAGGGTCCCATGAAACAGCAGCTTCGACAACTAGAGGCAGGGAGACAGCACGTTTAAAAGGAGGCAGTAGCAAGCTGATAGGCTAACGATAAGGGAGTGACTCTGAGCTATTGGATGGGAGCCCCCCAGCTGATAGACAGCTGATAGCATGAATGACGCTTCTGACTTTGACAGCTGGAATTGGGAGTGTGCAGTTAGAATGGAAAAGCAGTATTATAGAGAGCATGCCAAGATAGTCTTCCTGTCTGAACTTGCGCTAGAGCTTCATTTGGCAGTGGAGACTCTGGGTTGATGGGCAGTTTGGGGATTGACGTCTCCTTGTCCCACGACTCCTTCCTGGGACAAACAGGAGGTTTATAGGCTAGTGACTAGCTGACTAGGCTGAGGCTACGAGGCCCTCAACGGTTCAGGCGGGTTGCTCAGAAACTGGCTAGGGGCTCGAGCAAGCTAGAGAATAGCAGGATATTCAATTTAATTCAATTTATTTTATTTAGTATAGCCAAAAATCACAAATCACAAATTTGCCTCAGAGGGCTTTACAAACTGTACACATACGACATCCTCTGTCCTTAGACCCTCACATCCTCTGTCCTTAGACCCTCATATCCTCTGTCCTTAGACCCTCACATCCTCTGTCCTTAGACCCTCACATCCTGTGTCCTTAGACCCTCACATCCTCTGTCCTTAGACCCTCACATCCTGTGTCCTTAGACCCTCACATCCTCTGTCCTTAGACCCTCACATCCTCTGTCCTTAGACCCTCACATCCTCTGTCCTTAGACCCTCACATCCTCTGTCCTTAGACCCTCATATCCTCTGTCCTTAGACCCTCATATCCTCTGTCCTTAGACCCTCACATCCTCTGTCCTTAGACCCTCACATCCTGTGTCCTTAGACCCTCACATCCTCTGTCCTTAGACCCTCACATCCTGTGTCCTTAGACCCTCACATCCTCTGTCCTTAGACCCTCACCTCCTCTGTCCTTAGACCCTCACATCCTCTGTCCTTAGACCCTCACATCCTCTGTCCTTAGACCCTCACATCCTCTGTCCTTAGACCCTCACATCCTCTGTCCTTAGACCCTCATATCCTCTGTCCTTAGACCCTCATATCCTCTGTCCTTAGACCCTCATATCCTCTGTCCTTAGACCCTCACATCGGTGAAGGAAAAACTTTCCTAAAAAACCTTAAACAGGAAGAATAAAAGGAAGAAACCTTTGGGAGACTGACAGAGGAGGGATCCTTCTCCCCGGATGGACAAATAGCAATAGATGTCATGTGTACAGAACAAACAACATAACAGACATAAAAAACATTCAATGTATATGACATAAATGATTCATGTAATAAGAATAGCAAGCAGAATAATGAAGGAAAAAATTAAGACTACTAATAATAAAGGCAATAGTGGATATAGTAGAATAATGATAACAAAGCAGTAATAGTAACAAATGTGACTACGACTACTGATAACAATAATGGTAGTAGCAGTGGGTGTCAGCAGGGCCACAGCAGGAGGCACGACCACGGTCCAGATATAACTACATAGAAACCTGCAAGGAGAGAAAGCACAAGGACTCCAGGGAAGAAGCAAAGTAAGTAGTAGTCCCCCAGCAGTGTAGGCCTGTAGCAGCATATCTAGGGGCTGGACCAAGGTAAACCTGAGCCAGCCCTAAGTATAAACCTTAACCAGCCCTAACTATAGCCCTGAACCAGTCCTAACTATAAACCTGAACCAGCCCTAACTATAAACCTGAACCAGCCCTAACTATAAACCTGAACCAGTCCTAACTATAAGTGTTATCAAAAAGGAAACTTAAGCTTACTCTTAAAAGTGGTGAGTGTTTCTGGAAGTTGCTTGATAACTGAAGGTTCTGGTTCCTGTTCCACTATTGGAGACTCTAGGAACCACAAGTAACCCTGCATTGATGGAGCGCAGCTCTCTAGTTGGGTAATATGGAACCATAAGTTCCTTAAGATAAGACGGTGCCTGGCCAGTTAGAGCTTTGCAGGTGAGGAAAAGGATTTTAAATTAAATTCTTGATTTAACAGGGAGCCAGTGCAGAGAAGCTAATACCGGAGTAATATGATCTAGAGTCTTTCAGGCTTGAGTCTAGTAGGCTGAAGGGTAGAAGACAAGGGGGTTGAGTGGCTTGCAAGAACTGATTGAGACTCTGACAAACAACACCCAAGTAGGGAACAAATACACTCACCCAAGGCTTCTCCTTAAAGCACTGCTGCAGAGCTATGAATTCTTAACCAGGAGCTGAGTCTGCCCACGTGGGATGGGAGGCTGCGAGTTTTGCCATGATCTGATCAAACTCACAAGCCTTCTTGTAAAGATGGGGTTGCTCTGCTGGATCCATAATTGGTGGGTTTTTTTACTGTCACAGTGTCGAGAGCAGGTAGCAGGGGATGGACTCAAATGCAGACAAAGACGAGGAGGCAGCAGACACAATGCAATCATTTACAAACTTGAGTCCAACCGAAATGGCAGGACATAAGGCAAGGCCACGGGCAAACTGGTACAGAACTCCAAACATTAATGAAGACAAACCATTAACCAACAGACAAAAGACACGTCTTTAAATACACAAGGAACTAACTAAGACACAGGTCAGGAAGCTGATTGATGGGAGAAACAAAGGGATCAGGCTGACGGGACTAAGACAAACGAAACACAGGACACAATAGCTAAGGAACTTTTTAATACAACAGGAAACTAACAATCAAAATCCCAAGATCATGAGAATTATTTGTTATTTCTGTTGTGTTTATATTTCTGTAAACTGTGCACATACCCTTAAATTGAAAGAGATAGATATATTTTCCATGGGGAGTTGATGGAGACCAAAACCAGAGCTAGAAAGAGAGAGAATATTTGACTTGCATTCATCTGGTGGACACAAACTCCTAATTAATGATCATGTTTCTCTGTAACTGCTGGATGTTGGCTATTGAAAACAAATGGGGAAAAAACTCAGGTATTTTAGGTTTAATGTTTATGTTATTTTCTGCAGATATGTTCAGCAGCTCCAAGCTCAAACACAGCACCTCTGACAGCGCTGACAAGAACGGAGTGAAGAACAGACTGAAGAAGTTCATCACCAGACGTCCGTCCATGAAGACTCTGAAGGAAAAAGGCCTCATCAAAGGTTTCTGCTTTTTCTTTACACATTAAAAAAAGGCTTTCAAATGAGTTATAATTTAATTTGGGTTTAGGGTTTATTAATAGGCTTGAGTCAAAGATGGCTGCTACTCCACCTCCTCGGCCTGTGCCTCCAGGAATATGAGTATTAATATGACTTGGAGGAGTTGATTCGTTTAGGCTAACGTACTCTTCATGACACAGCCAGGTTTCAGTAAGATAAAATAAATCAATATGACTATCTGATATTAAATAGTTACTAACTCATTAGACATGATGTAACATGACCCATTGGTCATTTAACATTGTGTTACGATAACAACTAGTAATGAAGCATGTAACATCAATGATTAGTCAAAAGTTGTGTAACATAACCAATAACATATATAGATTAGATTTAGATTTAGACAGAAACTATCAAGCTAAATCCATTAGTCATTAAAACAACTTGTCAATAATAACTAGAGACTCACTCTCAATGGGATTTCACCATCCACAATGCCAAATCAGGGGCGTAAAGTGAGGAAGGGGCAAATGGCTGCCCCCCTCACCCATCTTTAAACTCGGACTTCATTTCCATGTCAACTAAACACCTGTAACGTTTCATGACTACATCTAGAATGGGTGTGACACACTATCATATTGACAAAAAAATCTGTCACAGACAGACAGCTGGCAAAGCACTCCAAAGCTACAGTCTCCATGGTAACACACACATGATGTTAATGTTATAACGTTTGTCCCAGATCGAGTTTTCGGCTGCCATCTGCTGACTCTCTGCGAACGTGAAGGAACCACGGTGCCGAGGTTTGTTCAGATCTGTCTGGATGCTGTGGACAAGCGAGGTAGGTTCACTAACAGATGAGCGGTGAAATAGTATTTACAGGGTGAACACAAGAGATTAGAGGACATGTGGGGTTCATTGAGCCTCGGTCCTGTTTCTATCTTTTTTATTCTGTTGTTGTTGCACCACAGCACACAGTATATAATCCATTGGACTTGTGGTTTTACGATTGGGGGCTAGAATTTGACTGCTAGTTTTGTTGAAAATCACAGACAGACAGACAGACAGACAGACAGGTAGGCAGACAGACAGACAGACAGACAGACAGACAGACAGACAGACAGACAGACAGACAGACAGGTAGGCAGACAGACAGACAGACAGACAGACAGACAGACAGATAGTAGAGAGAGACAGTAGAGATAGTAGAGACAGACAGTAGAGACAGTAGAGACAATAGAGAGAGACAGTAGAGACAGTAGAGACAGACAGACAGACAGACAGACAGACAGACAGACAGGCAGACAGACAGACAGACAGACAGACAGATAGTAGAGAGAGACAGTAGAGAGACAGTAGAGATAGTAGAGACAGACAGTAGAGACAGTAGAGACAATAGAGAGAGACAGTAGAGACAGTAGAGACAGACAGTAGAGAGACAGTAGAGATAGTAGAGACAGACAGTAGAGACAGTAGAGACAGACAGTAGAGAGACAGTAGAGATAGTAGAGACAGACAGTAGAGAGACAGTAGAGATAGTAGAGACAGACAGTAGAGACAGACAGTAGACAGACAGTAGACAGACAGTAGACAGTAGAGACAGTAGAGACAGTAGAGAGAGACAGTAGAGAGACAGTAGACAGACAGTAGAGACAGTAGAGACAGACAGTAGAGATAGTAGAGACAGACAGTAGACAGACAGTACAGACAGTACAGACAGACAGTAGACAGACAGTAGAGACAGACAGTAGACAGACAGTAGAGACAGTACAGACAGACAGTACAGACAGTACAGACAGACAGTAGAGACAGTAGAGATAGTAGAGACAGACAGTAGAGACAGTAGAGACAGACAGTAGACAGACAGTAGAGACAGTAGAGACAGACAGTAGACAGACAGTAGAGACAGTACAGACAGACAGTACAGACAGTACAGACAGACAGACAGACAGTAGAGAGACAGTAGAGATAGTAGAGACAGACAGTAGAGACAGTACAGACAGACAGTAGAGACAGACAGTAGACAGACAGTAGAGACAGTACAGACAGACAGTAGAGAGACAGTAGAGATAGTAGAGACAGTAGACAGACAGTACAGAAAGTAGAGACAGACAGTAGACAGACAGACAGACAGAGAGACAGACAGTAGACAGACAGTAGAGACAGTACAGACAGACAGTAGAGAGACAGTAGAGATAGTAGAGACAGTAGACAGACAGTACAGAAAGTAGAGACAGACAGTAGACAGACAGTAGAGACAGTACAGACAGACAGTAGAGATGGTAGAGACAGACAGTAGAGACAGACAGACAGGAAGCTTTAACTCTCCCTCATTGAATAAAATGAAACCATGTGCAGACTAATGTTGTCAGCTGCTGCCACCTAGTGGACAGAGAAGAGAGCAGCAGCACTGATGAGGCCACTGAACTAAGAACCAGTGCAGACACACCAACCGAGACAACACAAGTCCTCTTCAGACCGCTGTCTCTACATCCAGATGAGGGAGCTTTCTACTTAAATTATAAATGACTGTTTGAGGTCGGTTTGTGTTGTGTTTTGCACATTTTTTATATGAAACACAACACCAACATATTTTGTTTATGTGTGGTTTCAGGTCTGGATGCTGACGGGATCTACAGAGTAAGTGGAAACCTGGCAACAATCCAGAAACTTCGCTTCATTGTCGACCAGGGTCAGTACAACAGAAGCCAATTCTTTTTTACACTCTTTGCTTGTATCTGTCTCAGCCATGTCATCTACAAATTACAAGTTTACTAATTTACAACAGGAAATATGTTTGAACAACATAATGATGAAAAGTAAATCCATTGAACATTCTTCCCACATTGGACAATCATATAAATAAATCCTGATGAAGGATTTTCTAGCTGTGTTTGTCACTCACAGCTCCTGGCTTGGTGAATAAAGATGGTGAATTATATATATATATATATATATATATATATATATATAAAAGTCAAGCATGTATTTACTTTTTCAACATTTACAAAATTCCCAAGAGCAAAGTGCTGTTGTTACCTAACAGAAGCCTCTTTACTAGAGCTACTACCTGTTTATGACGCAAAGGTTTGATTATAAAGAGTTATACTATCAGCTTAATTTGTCTGCATTAAACATGGTTTTACTGCCTCATATATCTTCAAACAAAATATACAAAATGAATGAATCATGTGTTTACCATGTGCCTTAATTATTCAAATCTTGAAAACCTGAAAAGTTCTGTTGATCTTACTGTGTAGAGTTTGACCTTGTGTTATACAGATGTTTTCATTTTGTGTGAGATTTCAGGCTAACAATATTAAGTTGTCAGAGTTCAGTAAAGTCACAGTTTGATGTGAAAAAGGAGCCAAAGCAAGTCTAAAATAGTGTCACCAGAAGGATCTGACCTCAGTCATCACAGGAACATGTTGTATTTATGAGGGTACACATTGTTATATTAAAGTCTGAATCAATGTAAACATTAAATGATAAATGACCCTTGTCTTCTTCTGGTCTGTCTCCCCAGAGGAGGACCTAGACCTTGACCAGAGTCAGTGGGAGGACATCCACGTCGTCACTGGGGCCCTCAAGATGTTTTTCCGGGAGCTGCCCGAGCCGCTATTCCCCTTCAGGTTCTTCCAGCAGTTTGTGGAGGCAGTCAGTGAGTCAAATTGACCCAAGATACAAATAGAAATATCTAAACTTCATGTCTGTATCTTTATGACACATCCCATCCTACAAACATTGACTGCAATCTCCAAATATTTATATCCGTGAGACAGTTAATAAGATTCAGAGCGCTGGGGTTGTACATGGGGATATACACATTCTGAAGAGGGCCTCCATACATCAGATTCAGACAACTAGGAGCACTGACCAAGCTGCAATATAAAGGCAAAATAATAATATATACATATATTTAAATATATATAAATCAGGAGATACGTCAATAAAATTAACAATAATTTATTACACATAAGAAATGAATAATGCAAAGTCTTTGGCAATTGGACTCCATAGCGAAGCCGTCTAACAGAGGGGCAGTGATGCTGAGGTCAGAGGTCAGACACATTCCCCCTTGGAGTCCAGACTCTGGTGGTGGTGGTGATGTAGTGAGTCATTGCATCCGATAATGAATGATGAGCATGACTGTGATGCCGACTGGAGGTGACGGGTGGAGGAGGGTCGCATCGGATCGTGCTGACAACTAACAGCAGCAGAGAGGAGAACATTTTTAAAGTTTGACATCGACGATGTGATTGGCTTGAGGAAACTGTGGCAAACTCTGATTGGTTAACTATAAGTGAAACCCACAATCAGCTGATAGAGTAGTCACAGGGAAAGAGTGACTGAGATTATGAATGAAAAGGAGCGTAAAAATAGTCTTCCCACCTGAACTTCTGCTAAGTTTCTTATATTATATATATATACATATATATATATATATATATGTATATATATATGTGGTTTTTTTGCCTTTATTACAATAGCATACACATGTTAAACTACAATACTATACACAAGTAAAACTACAATACCATACACATGTCAAACTACAATACTATACACATGTTAAACTACAATACTATACACATGTTAAACTACAATGCTATACACATGTAAAACTACAATACGATACATATGTTAAACTTCAGTACTATACACATATTAAACTACAATACAATACATAAATGAAACTACAATACTATACATAAACTAAGATCAAATACTATACACAAGTTAAACTATGTTACTATAAAAATTAAGATTCAATACTATACATGTATTAAACTCAGATACTCTATGCATGTTAAAGATATTAAACTACTGTAAAATGCATTCATTAAACTACTGCTGCGGTTTTTTTTATCTTATAGAGATTAAAGAATCCAAACTCAAAGTTCAGGCTGTGAAGAAACTTATCCAGGAACTGCCCAAACCCAACCAGGACACCATGAAGTTGCTCTTCAGCCACCTGCACAGGTAAGCCTTGGTCTACCTGAACAACACCTGAACCACACCTGGAGACTTATTTAAAGAACTAGCTGAAGTCTACCAGCTGGAAAATGAGTCACATTAAGCTCAAATATCAGTAGACTTCTAAGCGATTGGTCATTTAGCAGAAAAAAATTCTAATCAAGTAACTGCTTAAATGATCAAAATTAAAAATGAATACACTTACATTTATAATCAATCTTTTATCCAAGGACTATTTTCAAGGCAGAGCTTTATGTCTCTTCCATGTAGTTTCATGTATTTTCATTGAGCAGAACCGATGAGCTCCATTTGAGAGGTTGACAGACTCTCAGTAAAACACATCACCTCTCATGTTATGACATTACATTACATTACATTACAGTCATTTAGCAGACGCTTTTATCCAAAGCGACTTACAGGAAGTGTATTCAACATAGGTATTCAAGAGAACTACTAGTCACCAGAAGTCATCAGTGCATCTCCTTTCTTAAACAAGCATCTTAAAGCATAAACCAGAGCAAAAGTATAGTGCAGAGGCAAATGTTATGAGGCATTCATATTTTTAACTGTTGACTTTACTTGAAATAATACACAGGAAGGATTAAAGGTCATGACAGTGATTTAAAAACGATTCAAACTGGAACAAAACTAAGCTTAAAAGCTGCACACGTTGTTGAAGAGAGTGAATAACTGTACTGAAGCCAACAGACCTCTGGGAGTTTTGGAAAAACACATTTCAAAATAACTATCAGTGATATAAGTACAATAACAATCAATCAGTGATATAAGGTATCAGTACATAACAATCAGTGATATAAGGTATCAGTGATATAAGGTATCAGTACATAACAATCAGTGATATAAGTACATAACAATCAGTGATATAAGGTATCAGTACATAACAATCAGTGATATAAGTACATAACAATCAGTGATATAAGGTATCAGTACATAACAATCAGTGATATAAGGTATCAGTAAATAACAATCAGTGATATAAGTACATAACAATCAGTGATATAAGGTATCAGTACATAACAATCAGTGATATAAGTACATAACAATCAGTGATATAAGGTATCAGTACATAACAATCAGTTGTGAAACCAGCGGTAGTCCTTCAAGTCTCTGTTTTTAAGCAAATCTTCAATGACAGTATCTGTAGTCAGCTGTTAATTGTAGGGTTGCTGGTTTTATTCCCTGAACCTACTGTTGATATAAGTGCCCTTAAGCAAGACACTGAAGCGCAAACTGCTACTCATACATATCAGTGGAGTTTTAGAGTATTTTTTAAATTATATACTATGGTGGTGTGTAGTTAACTGTATCAAGATGAATTTAAAGTATATTAAGAGTACTCACATCACGCTTTGTTTTTATAGGAGACACTAACAACCGAGAATGAGGTGACATAAAGAATGCATGTATCCCTTCCAAACTGAACAATTTTCTTTAAAATGATAAAACAACGTGACACATATATTAGTTGTAGGCTATATTGTAGGCTTCATGTTCATGATGAAGTATGTCGTGTACAGGTTAGATGTAGTCAGACGAATAAATGCTCGGACTCTCTTGGTGGCCAGGTGTCATTTAAAATGTAAACTCTGCATGTTCCCATGTTTCCCTTTAGTTACTGCTCCATCTGTTGTTTTTCAGAGTCCTAGGCTTTTCCAGGAAGAACTTGATGTCAACTCAGGGCATCGGCATCGTGTTTGGCCCAACGCTGATGTGGCCTGAGCTGGATGCAGGAAACATGGCCGTCAACATGGTCTACCAGAACCAGATTGTGGAGTTCATCCTCATTGAGAGCCAAGAAATCTTCAACCTGGACAGGAAGTAAAGTGTCCTGAGGTGGACTCACTTTAAACATCAAAGCTGGATATAACCAAATTCCTTCAGAAACAGTATTGTTTTAACAGAAAACATAGGCACTGGTTTTGACTGGACTGTAAACAATAAACAAATTATTTCTGATCAGAACTCAATTTTGATATTTTTTAAATTAACACACACAACAATAATAACAGTTTTTGTTTGAGGATTGATGAAAATAATTTGCTTGAAAAATCTTAAAGTACACAATACCCAAAGAATAATGAAGAGCAAAATACAGCAGTATACTTATAATGTACAGCAGTATATACTTGACTTGAATAGAACAAACAATGATATATTTATGAAGTAACAATATATTTACCTCGTATGGCGATATATTAATAATGTAAAACTTTATATTTATGAAGTACAGCAGCATATTTATAATATATAACAGTATATAACAGTTACTGTATAACATACAGTAATATATGTTATATACAATATATGGGGTACCTGGTTCATTACTACGAGCCATTCGGTCCTTGTATGACCAAAGTGAGAGCTGTGTCCGAATACTCGGCACAAAGTCCAGCTTGTTCCCAGTGTGTGTTGGCCTCCACCGGGGCTGCCCATTGTCACCAATCCTGTTTGTGATTTTCATGGACAGGATTTCAAGGCGCAGCCGGGGGGAGGAGAGTTTCCGGTTTGGGGACCTCAGAATCGCATCCCTGCTTTTTGCAGATGATGTGGTTCTGTTGGCTTCTTCAGAACGTGACCTTCAGCACGTACTGGGGCGGTTCACAGCCGAGTGTGAAGTGGTCGGGATGAGAGTCAGTTCTTCCAAGTCTGAGGCCCTCTGAGTTGGGAGTGAGTCACTGCCCCAAGCGAAGGAGTTCAAGTATCTCGGGATCTTATTCACGAGTGAGGGTAAAATGGAACGGGAGATGGACAGGCGGTTCGGTGCAGCGTCAGCAGTGATGCGGGCGTTGTACCGGACCGTTGTGGTGAAGAAGGAGCTGAGCCGTAAGGCAAAGCTCTCGATTTACCAGTCCATCTACGTTCCAACCCTCACCTATGGTCATGAGCTTTAGGTAGTAACCCTCACCTATGGTCATGAGCTTTGGGTAGTAGACCCTCACCTATGACCCTCACCTATGGTCATGAGCTTTAGGTAGTGACCCTCACCTATGGTCATGAGCTTTGGGTAGTAACCCTCACCTATGGTCATGAGCTTTAGGTAGTGACCCTCACCTATGGTCATGAGCTTTGGGTAGTGACCCTCACCTATGGTCATGAGCTTTGGGTAGTGACCAAAAGAATGAGATCGCGGATACAAGCGGCCGAAATGAGCTTCTTTCGTAGGGTGGCTGGGCTCAGCCTTAGAGAGAGGGTGAGGAGCTCAGCCTTAGAGAGAGGGTGAGGAGCTCAGCCTTAGAGAGAGGGTGAGGAGCTCAGCCTTAGAGAGAGGGTGAGGAGCTCAGCCTTAGAGAGAGGGTGAGGAGCTCAGTCTTAGAGAGAGGGTGAGGAGCTCAGCCTTAGAGAGAGGGTGAGGAGCTCAGCCTTAGAGAGAGGGTGAGGAGCTCAGTCTTAGAGAGAGGGTGAGGAGCTCAGTCTTAGAGAGAGGGTGAGGAGCTCAGCCTTAGAGAGAGGGTGAGGAGCTCAGCCTTAGAGAGAGGGTGAGGAGCTCAGCCTTAGAGAGAGGGTGAGGAGCTCAGACATCCGGAGGGAGCTCGGAGTTGAGCCGCTGCTCCTTCGCGTCGAAAGGGGCCAGCTGAGGTGGTTGAGCATCTGATCAGGATGCCTCCTGGACGCCTCCCTTTAGAGGTTTTCCAGGCACGTCCAACTGGTAAGAGGCCCCGGGGTAGACCCAGAACACGCTGGAGAGATTATATATCTCGTCTGGCCTGGGAACGCCTCGGGGTTCCCCAGGAAGAGCTGGAAAGTGTTGCTGGGGAGAAGGACGTCTGGAGGACCCTCCTTAGCTTGCTGCCCCCGCGACCCGGCCCCGGATAAGCGGACGGAAATGGATGGATGGATGGATGTATAACATACAACAGGATCTTGAAATACATATGCATGTTCATGAAGTAAAGGGGTAAAGCGTATAGTAAACCTAGGTTGCTCTTTACACTAAATTGATGTTACCCTTTTAATAAAAAAAGAAACTCTTTCAGTAAGCATCAGCTCTATTCACTTAGACCACACTTTATTTTAAATAATTGACCACAGACAACTTTTTGAAAAGGAAATAACAGTTTACTTACTGCTTTTCTGAATGTTCAAAATAATATTTATCCTTTCGAGGGACAATAAACAAGACACAAATATCACAAATTAGACCCCTTTAAAATAATAAATAGTTCTTTAAAAATAAATGAAACAAAATAACATTTACCAAAATGATTAGTCAATTAGTTACTTGGAAAAATATGCAAAACTTGGCTTATAGTTAAATATTTCAACACACAACAAATCTCTTCAACTTTCTTTGGCAAAATCCCAATTTCTCAACCCTTTTGCACTTTTCACTACAGCAGATTAATACTTCACTCCACTCTAAATACAACGTAGGCCCACACAAACTCACACACACACAAAAATACGAAAAGTTGCAGTCCTGTGCGACGCTCGAGTGCATTGCTGCCGTCCGAATCCTTGTCCTCAGCAGAGCAAAGACACTGAAAGTCTAACTCCCCAGAGTTAGTTCTCTGTTCCAGCGACTCACCAACTTTAGCTTTACACAGACCCAGTCGCACAAAACTTTCTCCGGTCCTCCCCTCTTTTTTCCCCCATGCCCCTCCTTTACCTATGATCAATTACAGCAGGTTCCTCACTGAGTTATTTCATCCAAATTTATTAGGAACTTCTTTTAATCCTTCACTTTTACACCAGGGCTAGACATACTAAGTTTGATTGCTCCAGAGCTGGTGTTGAAAGATGCTCTTCTCCATTGGCTGCAATGGTTTACATTAGGATAGAATTCAAAATACTGCTGAAAATGCAGTTTTGAGATAATATTCTGAAACAGCCCCTCTGTGTTGTCCCTCTGCTGTCTGTGCTTTGTATCTCCAGGGCTGCAGACCTGATTGGAAAGTAATAATGTGACACACTTTGGCCCAGTGTGCCTCATGCATAAAAGCCTGAGCAGCAGTAGTCTTTGGTCGGCAGATCTCCTCTCATCCCATATCTTTGCGTTGTGGCTTCTGCCTCTTTTTCCTTGTTTTTATAGCAAAACATCATGCAACACATTTTCACACATCCACTCCCTACACTACTGACTTCAAAGATTCCTTCCAGCAATTTGCGGACTCCTTTTGACTTGCTTTGTGATAAATAAATCACTTTATTTGTGAAGTATACCCATGTGTCTACCATTTTTAACACATCTTTAGAGCCGGGCTGTGACAAATGAGATCTGATTTACATATTCAGATATAAAAAACATATTTGTCATAGAAACTAAGTTGAACCCATCTTCATGAGATTTTGATACATTTTTAAATAGTTTTATACCCTCCTGTGGAATATTATTTCACTGTAAACCATTCTGTTTCTAACATTTGATGAGATTTATTCCTTAGTGTCAATAGTTAACTGTTTCTAAAACATAATGAGATTTATTCACTAGTGTCAATAGTTAACTGTTTCTAACACAATGAGATTTATTCACTAGTGTCAATAGTTAACTGTTCTAACACAATGAGATTTATTCACTAGTGTCAATAGTTAAATGTTTCTAACACGTAATGAGATTTATTCACTAGTGTCAATAGTTAACTGTTTCTAAAACATAATGAGATTTATTCACTAGTGTCAATAGTTAACTGTTCTAACACAATGAGATTTATTCACTAGTGTCAATAGTTAAATGTTTCTAACACGTAATGAGATTTATTCACTAGTGTCAATAGTTAACTGTTTCTAAAACATAATGAGATTTATTCACTAGTGTCAATAGTTAACTGTTTCTAACACGTAATGAGATTTATTCACTAGTGTCAATAGTTAAATGTTTCTAACACATAATGAGATTTATTCACTAGTGTCAATAGTTAACTGTTTCTAACACAATGAGATTTATTCACTAGTGTCAATAGTTAAATGTTTCTAACACATAATGAGATTTATTCACTAGTGTCAATAGTTAACTGTTTCTAACACGTAATGAGATTTATTCACTAGTGTCAATAGTTAAATGTTTCTAACACGTAATGAGATTTATTCACTAGTGTCAATAGTTAAATGTTTCTAACACATAATGAGATTTATTCACTAGTGTCAATAGTTAACTGTTTCTAACACGTAATGAGATTTATTCACTAGTGTCAATGGTTAAATGTTTCTAACACAATGAGATTTATTCACTAGTGTCAATGGTTAAATGTTTCTAACACAATGAGATTTATTCACTAGTGTCAATAGTTAAATGTTTCTAACACATAATGAGATTTATTCACTAGTGTCAATGGTTAAATGTTTCTAACACAATGAGATTTATTCACTAGTGTCAATAGTTAAATGTTTCTAACACAATGAGATTTATTCACTAGTGTTAAATGTTTCTAACACATAGTTAAAGTGTTTTAAATGTTTCTAACACATAATGATATTTATTCACTAGTGTCAATGGTTAAATGTTTCTAACACATAATGATATTTATTCACTAGTGTCAATAGTTAAATGTTTCTAACACATAATGATATTTATTCACTAGTGTCAATAGTTAAATGTTTCTAACACATAATGATATTTATTCACTAGTGTCAATAGTTAAATGTTTCTAACACATAATGATATTTATTCACTAGTGTCAATAGTTAAAACACAATGTTTCTAAATGGTTAAATGTTTCTAACACAAAGAGATTTATTTCACATAATGAGATTTATTCACTAGTGTCAATAGTTAAATGTTTCTAACACAAATGAGATTTATTCACTAGTGTCAATAGTTAAATGTTTCTAACACAAAGAGATTTATTCACTAGTGTCAATAGTTAAATGTTTCTAACACATAATGAGATTTATTCACTAGTGTCAATAGTTAAATGTTTCTAACACAGAGATTTATTCACTAGTGTCAATAGTTAAATGTTTCTAACACATAATGAGATTTATTCACTATTTTCAATAGTTAACTGTTTCTGAAACATGATCTTCCTAAAACCTTATACTTTGGTTATGTGGGGTGTCATGGTTTGGGTTTTTGTTTGGTTCGTTCTGGTGTCTCTGCCAGAACAATATTCCAAACCATAACATGGGGAATTGAACCAGTGACTCTCAAGTCCTAGCTCTTTACTTGGGATTTTGATGTAAAATATAATGTCAAATAGAACATAGAAATTTATTTGATTTGATTAATGCCAACAGTAAATGTTCTATAACAATTCATGTGATTCCTTCACAAATTTCCATATTAAATAATTGTTTATTATGAGCTGTGAATTTGTTTGCACTTGTGAGCAAGTAATGAATTTGTTCTTTAATTACTAGTTTTTAGAGGTTTTTGTAAATGCTTATAAAAGGGGAAGGAGACAAGTTATGTTTTATAAAACATAAATCCAGCAGATAACATGATGTACTGATCAGAATAATTAACTTGTTGTTACTCATTAATACATTTGTCATATAGCTGTTGTGACACACAGCTTTAAGTTCATTTTGCCTTAAAATGTGTCTAATATTAAGTTCTGTTCAGCTTTTTCTAACCATAGTGGTGAAGTCAGCAGGTTTATATCAACACACTTTTCACAACCATCATTTTAGGTCTCTGTCAACAAAACATAACGTACAGTTTAATAATACATAAAGCACACAGACAGGCAAACACTGGTTCAACAATAACCTGGTCTTGACGACTGTGCTTCTCAGAATAATGTTCATGACGTTTTCAGATACTTTCAGTTACAACACTTATAAGAAAACACAGCAGCAGATCAACATTTTTTTGTGCTGTAGAAAGTTTACACAGATAGAAACAATCTGAGCTGATGAATACTGTCTCAACAAAGTAAAAAAGAAATCCATTAAATAAATTACTCTGTAATGAATTCGAATTAATTAAAAAACGCAATATCAGCCTGATAAAACATTCAGTCCAGGAAAATAAAAACATCATGTGTTAGGAATAACACAAAATAAACAAAAGAACATCATTATAGAGCTTAAAAATCAATTGATAGAGCAATATGACAATTCCAAATATTTGGCCAACCATAACTTCTGTTTTATTTTTATTTATGTATGTATTGTATTTCACTTACTTATTTATTTAGAGATATTATCATAACTTTTTCTTATTAAATAGGATATTTGACTTGCTTTATAGGGCCACTGTGATAGGACAGTCAAGTTGTTATGACAAGAAAAAAACATAGTGTTTTATTTATGATTGTATATATACATCCATATAAATGTATCATTTTAAAAACAGGATTTACATCATGTTGAGGTTTAATTGTGTTTTTAGAAGAAAAAGTCATAATTGAATAATGTTTAATTCCTAATATGACTTTATTCTTAATATATTCTTTTGTAAAATTCCAACCATCTCCCATCATTATCTTTTTTTGTAAGAATTAAACATTTTTCTCTGCGTTCCTATGTCACATTATACTCAGTTTTTTTTATTTCCTAATAGTAATAGTCCTAAGAAGTACATTATAATGAGTTCTTCATGATATTTGGTATTATTTTATCATTCCTAACTGTTCACATATTTATTTTCCAGATTGGAAACAATTTCCAGATGATAAAAGGTGGACGTTTAACCTTTCTTTCAGTATGCAGATATATCACAAAAAAAACAACGATGTAAACATTCCTCAAAACACAGGAGTTCATGACGTAAACAGCTACATGAATTATTCTGTACAGCTGTTATTGATACAAAAATACTGTGGAGGAAATATAAGTAACTGAGCACAAGGCTAAGATTTTATCCTGAAAAGGAACTGTACAATGCTAATTCATTATGTCAACTTTTTATGCAGATCACCACTATCCCCTTTAAGACAATATTGTTATTTTTTAAATTGTTATGTCAAATTTCTGAGATATTAGCTTAGATCATAATTGTAACTTTAGAAAACTGAAAATTGATTCACAGGGATTTTTGTTAATGGCAGAACCGAAAGACAACATGTCTACATTAAAGTCTTTATCACCCAACCCCTGTTCACTGCAGGTAGCAACGCTATATATTGATTAATTCAACTTCTTATTTAACTCATTAAACTCATCATTTTACTACTGGGGCGGCAGTGGTACATGAGGTAGAGCGCTTGTCCCGTAACCACAAGGTTGGTGGTTCAAACCCCTCTACCGGCAACATGCCGAGGTGTCCTTGAGCGAGACACCTAACCCCAAGTTGCTCCCCGGGCGCTTCATTGCAGCCCACTGCTCCTCCGGGATGGTTAAATGCAGAGAAATAATTTCCCCATTGTGGGACTAATAAAGGCTTTATTATTATTATAGTAAAAGTTTTTTTCAATTTAACATATCATTATGAAGTAAATGTTGACTTCACAATGCAAATAATGGCGGTGTTAATCACACCTTCGCGTTTTGGATTGATTTCCTCTAAGCTTTGCTTTCACTATGTAATTCTGTCTGCCCCCCAGTACAATCTCCTGGAGAAATAAGTTGTTTCACAGGTTAGACTCCGAGCTGCAGCTGGCCTCCAGCCCACTGTGACCCTTGCTACTGGGGTTTGCGCTGGCTAAATTACAGTAGCTCTAACTAGATGCAACCTGAGGATCTGACTCTGGAACTGCTGTCCACTCTCCTCCAAGCAAAGTAGGTTTAGTAACATCTATGTGGTTTCTAGCTGCTAGCATTAGCGATGTTGCTAACACTAGCCCATTCTACCAATAGCAGCCAGAAACAAACACCTATGATTTATTGTCCGTTTGGTCACGTTTTTTTACGTTTGATCATTTTTTCTTGCAGTGGCCTTTCTAAAATGAGCAGTGGTTAAACGTAACAGTGCTGTAATCTGTTATATCCAGTTGTGATGCGAAAGCAGTGCCAAAAATAATACCAAATATGCTTTTTACAAGGGACAGTGCATATTAATCAATATTTCGGTTTCTACCTCAATTTAAGTTTGCTAATGAGCTAATTTTCATCTGTAGTTCCTTCTTCTTAAGTGGCCTAACAATATCAATACAATGCTTCAGCAAATTCCAGGATACAACACAAAGTGATACAATACAATACATACATGCAAGTTGTCTGTTGCCACTTTAAACCTATTAGTTAACTTAATAAACTTTGCATAATATCAACTCATTATTTAACTCATTTAACATTATCATTAACTAAAATATTGTACTCATTAAACTGAAAAGATCTAACTGAATTAACTTGGTCAGAACAAACTGACTTGGAGCACCAAAACTGACTGAATTTCTTTGGAAAAACAAAAGTCAGACGGCTGAACAGAATTATATGTAAGCACTTGCTGGCTGTTAAGGTGGAATGGCTGTTAAGGTGGGAAGTTGTGGAAACAAGGAGTCTGGTTCCAGAAAAGGCAGAGTGGTGAGAACAGGAAAGATCAGAAATTCAAAGACCCACAGCAAAGGAAACTCATCTGGTGTTGTCTGCCACCTGTGAAGACAGTAGGTGATACACTTTTATTTATATAGATATAGACATACAATTGATGTTAACAAAGCTGATCTCCACCCTGTATATTCAACACAACACACTGAACAGATGTACTGACATCGAGTAGCCCAACTCCCAAACCTTAAGGACCGATTGTAAAAAGGTAACATTTATTTGAAGTTATAATTATGGAGACCTTCTCTAATCCCACAGTCTCTCTTATATCTATATGAGTTCAACTACCTTGGTTACTATCAATCATATCAATAATCCTGTGATTAAAAGCTCTCACTAAACCTGGCGTCATTTCAATGAACACTTTAATTTCAATAATACATGTGGCCATATGCTTTGATGCATAACCATTTGCAGAACCTTTTGGACACCTGGTACTCATTTATAAAATTCACTCTTTCTTTTCCCTATAGTAGACTATAGTAAATCTCTTCCCTCTCTATTAACGACCCGTTCTATTCTACGTATTTGGAATAGGAATAGGTGATGCTTTAATAATTCAGGATGATTGTGCTGGAATAAGTGTCTTATTCATGTGACATCGTCAATGAGCCCCTTTGTTTTCACGCATGTTCAATTAACACAAAAAGCTTAATTGAGTATCTTTTCTACATTTATGTAACTTTATTAGTATTATGTTTATTAAATATCTATTTTTGTATTCTTTCCATTTTGTTTTTACTGTTGGGTGTCTGAGGATGGTGCAGAAAATCTGAGTAAGAATACTGCTTGCTGCGCAGCAAATAGAACACTGGTTAAAAAATGTATGAGTCTATTGGTATTTTCACAGATTAAATTCAATCAATAAAATGTATTTGACTGTGATTTGTGATTTACACGTATCCTTCATAATGAGACATTGTCAGACCTGAGTATAACCTTTACATCTGCTGCAGTTTAAGAGATGTAAAGTGTCTTTCTTTTAATAAACAGTTGGCATTGAGAGTGCATCGCGTGGTAACATAAGCATATTCACTCACAAATTTACAGTTTGTAATTTTGTCCCAGCATTCCTCTTTTGCCGTATCTGTAGCAGTAGCATTCTTTTTTGCTGTAACCATGTTTTTACATTCTTCATAGCTCTCCATTATGACGACCTGCTCCTCTTGAGTTCATTTAGTGAGGAAGAAGAGTCGAATGACACCAAACACCTCCTTCTATGCACAGAGCCCGATGAAGAAAAAAAGTTGACAACCATCGTCATGGTTCTTTTTATCTCTGTGGGGGTTTTAGGTTTTGCCCTGCCAGCTGACTGGCTCTGTCCAACTGCCTTCATAGTACACCCATCTGATGTGGTTGCTGTGGTTAGTAACATTGTTGATGCAATTGTTGTTGTTATTAACATGATTGATGTGGTTCTTTTGGTTATAAACGTGGTTGTTGTTTCTGTGGTTATTAACGTGGTTTTAATATTCATGTGGATGTGTATAATGATAGCCTTAGTACTGCGTTTAGTTCATTATTAGATTCTAGTGGCTTCTGTCAGTGTGTACATGAACCCACTCACTGTTTTAACCCTCCACCTTGTTCTGGTATATGGTATTGAAATAGAAAATGTAATTGTCTCTCAACAGAACTCTCTTTTATCAGAACATTATCTAATAACTTTTGAATTTTTACTACCAGAGTGTACGCCATTAGGCAAAAGTTTCTACACTAGATGTCTATCTGATAGTGCTGTAGCTAAATTTAAAGAAACGATTCCATCAGGGTTTTATTCATTAACATGTCTCCATATAACAGAGGACTCCTACTCTAGCTTTAGTCTGTCTCCATATAACAGAGGACTCCTACTCTAACTTTAGTCTGTCTCCATATAACAGAGGACTCCTACTCTAACTTTAGTCTGTCTCCATATAACAGAGGACTCCTACTCTAGCTTTAGTCTGTCTCCATATAACAGAGGACTCCTACTCTAGCTTTAGTCTGTCTCCATATAACAGAGGACTCCTACTCTAGCTTTAGTCTGTCTCCATATAACAGAGGACTCCTACTCTAACTTTAGTCCGTCTCAGATTGACCATCTTGTTGATAGTGCTGCATGCTCACTGAATGACACTGGACTCTATAGCTCCTCTAAAAAATAAGCTAATAAAAGAAAGGAGGTTTGCTCCATGGTATAACCCTCAAACCTGCGAATTAAAGCAAATATCGCGAAAACTTGAAAGGATATGGCGTTCCACCAATGTTCCACCAATATCTCCAGGCCATGAAGCCCTACACCCCCGCCCGACCACTCCTCTCTGCTGCCTCGGGGCGATTGGTTGCCCCGTCGCTCAGAGGTCCCTTTTTTCTGTCCTGGCCCCTCAGTGGAGGAATGAACTCCCCACTGACCTCAGGACAGCAGAGTCGCTGCCCATCTTTCGGCGCAGGCTGAAAACTCACCTCTTCAGGAAGTACTACCCTGAGCCTTCCTCGTAGCACTTATTGTATTCGTATTAGTTTGTTGCACTTATTGTATCAGTTCGTTGCACTTAATGTATTCGTGTTAGCTTGTTGCACTTATTGTCTTCGTAGTAATTTGCTTCTGCACAATACTTTTGCTCTGGTTTCTGCTCTTAGATGCTTGTTTAAGAAAGGAGATGCACTGATGACTTCTGGTGACTAGTAGTTCTCTTGAATACCTATGTTGAATACACTTCCTGTAAGTCGCTTTGGATAAAAGCGTCTGCCAAATGTCTGTA
>NW_026552896.1:0-856 GCF_027596085.1 Anoplopoma fimbria | reverse complement strand
AAACGTCCGTAAAAGAGAGCATGAAGTGGCTAAACAGTGGTGCCATCAGCCTGTCTCTCCATGCTGCTGAATCCGCGTGAAAATGATCATGACCATGGGGCTGAAAAACGAAGGATAGCATAGCCAGAGGAGGTTGAGCCGTCCGGGAGCTAGAGGAGCCGTCTCCGGTAGAATCCCGGTGACCGGGAAATAGGTTCCGGCGATCACCGCGGATTGCATGCCAGGTAGTTTTTATTTTATTTTATTTTTTTAAATTCAATAACTTTCTTGAGACATTTGTTCATACATATAAACGAAAGATCATTATCTTTATTTAATGTTTTATTATCTTTATTTAATGTTTCGCGTTTGTCACAGTCGCGGTGCAGTGACGTCACGTCATGATGTTTTCACGGATGTTTATCTGGACGGCTCATCCTCCTGTATACCAGTGTGCCGGATTACCGGTGTTTTTCACGGTACCGGTACCGTGGACCGGCCGGCTCAACCTCCAGCCGGTCTTTTAGCACACTAAAACGGCGTAAAATGACCTCCAGCAGCCCAGGGAGGAAAAATAGCAGGCGCTTTCCGGAGGATTTTAGTGCTGAAATCCGGCTGAATCTGTCTTTTAAGGCAGTGAAACGGCGTAAAATGACCGGCATCACAGCGTCAAAACACCCGCAGCAGAGTGCTCCAAGTCAGGGTAAACTCTGGGAGTGACAGCGGGTCTTTTAGCACACTAAAACGGCGTAAAATGAACCGACACAACCATGCTGCTCCATCCGCCTAAAAATGACCGCGACCGCCAGCTGAAAACGTCCGTAAAAGAGAGCATGAAGTGGCTAAACAGTGGTGCCATCAGCCTGTCTCTCCATGC
>NW_026552895.1:0-961 GCF_027596085.1 Anoplopoma fimbria | reverse complement strand
CACACATCACAGCCACACATCACAGCCACACATCACAGTCACAGTCACATCACAGTCACATCACAGTCACACATGAACAGCTACACATCACAGCCACACATCACAGCCACACACATCACAATAAGTATCACAGCCGCTAACATCACAATAATATCACAGCCACACATCACAGCTACACATCACAGTCACATACCAAGTCACATCATAGTCATATGAACGCCAAGAACGCCATCATCACAGTCACACATTATAGCCACACATCACAGCCACACATCACAGCCACACATCACAGTCACATCACAGCCACACATCACAGTCACATGAACGCCACACATCACAGTCAGCACATTACAGCATATATCATCACAAATCAAATTCGCAACACACATCAGCTTACATCATAGTCAGCAACACAAAGGTTGGCCATCACAGCCATATCACAGTCACAATATCACAGGCATATCACAGTCACATTATCACAGTCACACATCGTCAGCCGCATGCCACACATCACAGCCACACACATCACAGCTACATCACAGTCACACATCACAGCCACACATCACAGTCACATAACGTCACACATCACAGTCACACATCACAGTCACATCAACGTCACACATCACAGTCACACATCACAGTCACACATCACAGCCACACATCACAGCCACACATCACAGTCACATCACAGCCACATCACAGCCGTACACATAACAGCCGCACATCACAGCCAAATCACAGTCACATGAACGCCATCACAGCTCACACATCACAGCCACATATCATAGCCACATCACAGTCACATCAAAGCTTCAATATCACAGTCACACATCACAGCTCACACATCACAGCCACACATCACAGCCAATTCACAATCAAACATCACAGCCGCACATCACAGTCACATCACAGTCACACATCACAGTCACACATCACAGCCACACATCACAGCCACACATCA
>NW_026552894.1:0-2177 GCF_027596085.1 Anoplopoma fimbria | reverse complement strand
GTCAACGTCTCAGCCTTCTGTCCCAGACCACGGTATTCCTACCTTGCCTCTGCCCCGGTTAACCGTCTCAGCCTTCTGTCCCAGACCACGGTATTCCTACCTTGCCTCTGCCCCGGTTAACCGTCTCAGCCTTCTGTCCCAGACCACGGTATTCCTACCTTGCCTCTGCCCCGGTTAACCGACTTAGCCTTCTGTCCCCGACCATGAGATTAGCCCCTGCTTCCTCTGGTTTCCGTCTGCCTGATCCCTTGCCTGTTTCCCACTGTGAGTCATATCCTGCCTGTCTGTCTGTTGTGTTCTCAGCTTCAAATAAAACTCTAGAACTTTACCATTGGACCAATCGCATCGCTGCTGTCAAACTTTAATAATGTCCCTGCAACAAATTGGACTTGGTCATCCTCTGCCTTCACCTCCTACATCCGCCCCGACCTCAACATAATACCCGGAAATCAAAGATCGTTAAGTCCTTAAAATGTCCGGTAATCATTCATATAATTGGTGGTGGTCATTTTCAAGTTGTTTTCTTGTATTATTGGCATGTAATTTCTTTAGTCTCACAGCATGAGATAGCATTATCTCCTTCATGCATAATGTTCCTTAAATTATCACTAATGCTACTTCTCGCATTCTATTGTTTAAGTGGATATTATCTCATTCACTGTATGATGGCGTTGCATTCGTGTCTGTTCATTTGGCGATTGCACAATGTTCTCAATTTGCTGGTCATGTGGATCGCTTCTCTATCTCTCGATCTAACGTAACCGTTTTCTCATTTCCTTGTATAACGTGACCTGGTTTCTCATTTCCGTGGTCTAACGTGACCTGGTGTAGAGGGACAAATTTGCTCACATCCTGGTGTAACATGACCTGGTCTAGAGAGAAAAAAATTTCATTTCCTGGACTCACATGACCTGGTCTAGAGGGTCCAATTTTCTAATTTACTGTTCTTATTTGACCTGGCCAAGATGGACCCCTTTTTCTCATTTCCTGGTTGAAAATTACCTGGTCTAACAGGACCGTACTCTCATTCTCTGGTATGATGTGACCGTCTTCTCCTTTATCCTGTTTTAGGTGACTCCTACTATCTTTTGTCTATTCTAACTAGACCCCACATATTCTGCGATCTAAAATGACCCCAACTATCCTGTGCTGTGGCCTAACATGACCCCAACTATTCTGTTCTGCGGTCTACCGTGACCCCTACCTATCCTTTTCTGCTCTCTATCGAGACCTCGCGGTGATCTGTTGAGATCACACCATATTTACTGTGGCCTATTAAGAGCCGCACTCTCTGGATCTGGATCTGCCGTCTGCAAGCCCTACCCTATCCTTTGCTATCGTTAATTGCCACTTTTGACTCTGGTTTAATGTCCCCTCATGAAAGCTCCTTTAGCAATTTCAAGGCGGAGGTCCAAACAAGTGGGGTCGGCAGCAGGAAGTCAGTACTCCTCTGAGGCCGCAGAGTCCGGATCTTCAGTAGGGTGGGTGGAGGGTCTGGAGGAAGGGTTCCTCGGACCCAGGCAGCCCGAGGCCTCTGTGTCTGACTAAAGAGCCTCTTGAGTGTCTCTGGCAGGGTCTTTTTCCTAGAGGGCTGGTCCGGGTGCTGTAGATGGAAAGCAACAATGAGTCGAGGATCGAATGTGGCAAGCTGGAACCCGACCTCTCCTCAGGACCGTATCCCTCCCAGTCCACCAGGTATTGGATACCCCGACCTCAGCGACGAGAGCGAAGCAGGCGATGGACGGTGTAGACAGGTCCTCCTTCGATGAGGCGAGGAGGCGGTGGAGGAGGAGCCGCCGACATCAAGGGGCTCTCCCTGACTGGTTTCACCCTGGAGACGTGGAATGTGGGATGGATGCGCATGGACCTGGGGAGCTTGAGCCTTACTGCGGCTGGGTTGATGACTTTCTCGACCTCGAAGGGACCGATGAACCTTGGCCCCAGCTTCTTGGATTCTACCCGCAGTGGTAGGTCCCGGGTCGACAGCCACACTTGGTAGACGGGGGCTGGAGTGCGGTGTCGGTTGGCAGCATTCGAGTAGCGGTCAGCGGACCGAAGCAGGGCTGTTTGGGCTTTCGTCCAGGTCTGACGGCAGCGGCGGATGAAGGTCTGGACTGAGGGGCAGGAAACCTCCTTCTCCAGTGCGGGGAACAGAGGATGTCCCGGAGAATGTCATT
>NW_026552893.1:0-694 GCF_027596085.1 Anoplopoma fimbria | reverse complement strand
AAAGAGACAGCCGAACTCCTCTCCATCCACGTCTCTGTTCCCGCACTGGAGAAGGAGGTTTCCTGTCCCTCAGTCCAGACCTTCACCGCCGCTGCCGTCAGACCTGGACGAAAGCCCGAACAGCCCTGCTTCGGTCCGCCGACCGCTACTCGAATGCTGCCAACCGACACCGCACTCCAGCCCCCGTCTACCAAGTGGGGGATAAGGTGTGGCTGTCGACCCGGGACCTACCACTGCGGGTAGAATCCAAGAAGCTGGGGCCAGGTTCATCGGTCCTTTCGAGGTCGAGAAAGTCATCAACCCAGCGGCAGTAAGGCTCAAGCTCCCCAGGTCCATGCGCATCCATCCCACGTTCCACGTCTCCAGGGTGAAACCAGTCAGGGAGAGCCCCTTGATGCCGGCGGCTCCTCCTCCACCGCCTCCTCGCCTCATCGAAGGAGGACCTGTCTACACCGTCCATCGCCTGCTTCGCTCTCGTCGCTGGGGTCGGGGTATCCAATACCTGGTGGACTGGGAGGGATACGGTCCTGAGGAGAGGTCGTGGGTTCCAGCTCGTCACATCTGTGATCCTCGACTCATTGTTGCTTTCCATCTACAGCACCCGGACCAGCCCTCCAGGAGAAAGACCCCTGCCAGAGACACTCAAGAGGCTCCCGAGTCAGACAGTGAGGCCTCGTCGTCCGGGTCCGAGGAA
>NW_026552892.1:0-901 GCF_027596085.1 Anoplopoma fimbria | reverse complement strand
AGGAGTCGGCCGGGACGCCGACGGGTCAGGAGTCGGCCGGAACGCCGACGGGACAGGAGTCGGCCGGAACGCCCGACGGGACAGGAGTCGGCCGGAACGCCGACGGGACAGGAGTCGGCCGGAACTGCTGAACCAGGAGTCGGCCGGGAGCTGCTCAACCAGGAGTCGGCCGGGACGCCGACGGGTCAGGAGTCGGCCGGGCGCCGGCGGGTCAGGAAGTCGGCCGGAACGCCGACGGGACAGGAGTCGGCCGGGGCGCCGACGGGTCAGGAAGTCGGCCGGAACGCCGACGGAACAGGAGTCGGCCGGAACGCCGACGGGACAGGAGTCGGCCGGAACTGCTGAACCAGGAGTCGGCCGGAACGCCGACGGGACAGGAGTCGGCCGGGGCGCCGGCGGGTCAGAAGTCGGCCGGAACGCCGACGGAACAGGAGTCGGCCGGGACGCCGACGGGACAGGAGTCGGCCGGAACTGCTGAACCAGGAGTCGGCCGGGACGCCGACGGGTCAGGAGTCGGCCGGGACGCCGACGGGACAGGAGAGTCGGCCGGAGCCGCCGAAGGGTCAGAGAGTCGGCCTGAACGCTGACTGGACAGGCGTCAGCTGGAAAGCCGGCGGGACAGGAGGTGCAGGTAGTGGCCAGAAAGCCGGCGAGACAGGCGCAGTCTGGAAAGCCGGCGAGACAGGTGCACTGCATGAAGCTGATTAGATGAGTGAGGGAGAATGTGGTGAGAGAGAGGGGCTGGGTGGTGAGCTGGAAGTGGAACTGGGAGTGGCCGGAGTGAACTGAGAGAACTGAGAGAGAGTGACAGGCAGGTGAACAGAGTGAGCCAATTAGGTGAGTGAGACAGAGTGACAGGGAGTGTGGAGCTACTGACAGTATGGAGGAAGAACTGTGACAA
>NW_026552891.1:0-6941 GCF_027596085.1 Anoplopoma fimbria | reverse complement strand
ACCACGATTACACATGAGAGGATTACATATTCTTGAATAACTTTTTTTCTGAAGGTGGTAGAGACTTGGAAGTGGTCTCCGTGTTCACTAATTCGGCCAAGTCCGATCGAATGGTACCAACCCCGACTCTAGACCTTGGGAATGGTTCAAACCCAAGAAAATATTGGTTTTTAGTGAATAACTTTTTCATGAAGGTCCTACCGTCTTGTAAGTGGTCTCTACTCCCACTAATGACTCCACCGCGGATCGATTGTACCATCCGCGAGTCTCTAGGTCCTACGATGTAGCTGCCATTGACTCGCTATAGGGTTAGGGTTAGGGTTAGATAGATAAGGGATGAAAACCACAGATTCTGATCCTTTTTTGAAAATACACCCTTTCCGAATGTGGTAGAGCCTTGAAACGGTCTCCGCCCCACTAATTAGGCCAAGCCCGATCGAATGGTACCGACCCCGAGTCTGTAGGACTTCGGGAAGGGGGTGAAATGGCAAAAAATGAAAAAGGATCAAGACGCTTTTTGAATAACATTTTTTCTGAAGATCCTAAAACTTTTTTCTAACGTACATCTTAGTAAGTAGGTTAGGGTTAATGGTTAGAGTCTCTAGGTTCTTCCTGGAGTTAGGGTTAGACTCTACGTTAATTTTTTTCCGAAAATTTGCCTAAGTTAGGGTTAGGGTTAGGTTAGAGGTTAGTTAGGGTTAGGGTTAGGGTTAGGGCTAGGTTAGGATTAAACCACGTTAGAGGGTTAGGTTAATTAGGTTTCTAGGGTTAGGGACTTAGGCTAGGGTTAGGGTTAGGGTTCGCCAAGTCCGATCGAAGACCAACCACTGACATTCTAGGACCTTGGTTATATTCGAAACCCAAGAAAATATTGGTTTTCTGAAGGTGGTAGAAATAGTTAGTCCTAGAAGTTGGTCTCTACTCCAAATGACTCCAGGTCGAGTTACGGGGTTAGGTTAGGGTCCTACAGGGAATGGTTAGAAAGCCAAGAAGGGATTGGTTTTTAGTGAATATCCTTTTGTTAATACACCCTCTTGTAAGTGGTCTCTACTCCCACTAATTACCTCCACCGCGGATCGAATGGTACCACCCATGAGTCTCTAGGTCCTACCTTTGATTAGGTTAGGGTTATGAAAACCACGATTACACATGAGAGGATTACATATTCTTGAATAACTTTTTTTCTGAAGGTGGTAGAGACTTGGGAAGTGGTCTCCGTGTCCACTAATTAGGGTTAGTCCGATCGAATGGTACCAACCCCGACTCTCTAGGACCTTGGAATGGTTGAAACCCAAGAAAATATTGGTTTTTCGAAAATAACTTTTTCATGAAGGTCCTACCCTAACTTGTAAGTGGTCTCTACTCCCACTAATGACTTTGCGGATCGATTGGTACCATCCGGAGTCTCTAGGTCCTTCTTTAGGGTAGCTGGGTTAGACTAGAACAAAATGAAAAGTAGGGTTAGGTTAGATAGGATAAGGGATGAAACCACAGATTCTTGATCCTTTTGAAAATACACCCTCTTCCGAATGTGGTAGAGCCTTGGAAACGGTCTCCGCCCCCACTAATTAGGCCAAGCCCGATCGAATGGTACTGACCCTTAGTCTGTAGGACTTAGGGTTAAAAAGGATCAAGACGCCTTTTTGAATAACATTTTTTCTGAAGATCCTTAAACTTAGGGTTAGGTTAGGTTAGGGGGTTAGGGTTAGGTTAGGGTTAGGGTTAGGTAGGGTAGGGTTAAAATTTAGCCTAAGGTTAGGGTTAGGGGTTAGGGGTTAGGGTTAGGTTTAGGGTTAGGGTTAGGGTTTAGGGTTTAGGTTAGGGTTAGGTTAGGATAATGAAAACCATATTCACATGAGAGGATCCTATTTAACTTTTTTCTAAGGTAGAGACTTGGAAGTGGTCTTTTCCACTAAGGGTTAGGCCAAGTCCGAAATGGTACCAACCCCGAAAGTTAGGGTTAGGGAATGGTTAGGGTTAAGAAAATAGGGTTTTTCCAAAAATAACCCTAGGGTTAGAAGGTCCTAGGGTTTGGGGTTAGGTCTTAAAACCCACTATTACTCCACCGGGATTAGGTTACCATCCGGAATCTCTAGGTCCTAGAGACTTGATGTAGTCTGCCATTGACTCGGGTTAGGGTTAGGGTTAGGGTTAGGGTTAGGGTTATTAGGAAGGGATGAAAACCACAGATTCTTGAGAGGATCCATATTCTTGAATAACTTTTTCCGAATGTGGTAGAGACTTAGGAAGTTAGGGTTAGGGTTAGGGTTTAGGGTTAGGGTTAGGGTTAGGAGTTAGGGTAGGACCTTGGGAAGGTTCTGTTAGGCAAAAAATAAAAAGGATCAAGACGTTTTGAATAACATTTTTTCTGAAGATTAGGGTTTTTTTAACGTTCTAGGGTTAGGGTTACGGCCTTTAATGGTTAGGGTTAGGGTTAGGGATTAGGGTTAGACTCCTATAGGGTTAGGGTTAGGGTTAGGGTTAGGGTTAGGGTTAGGGTTAGGGTTAGGGTTAGGGTTAGGGTTAGGGTTAGGGTTTCCGAATTAGGGTTAGGGTTAGGGTTAGGGTTAGGGTTAGGGTTAGGGTTAGGGTTAGGGTTAGGGTTTAGGGTTAGGGTTAGGGTTAGGGGGGTTAGGGTTAGGAGGAATAGGGATGAAAACCACGATTACACATGAGAGGATTACATATTCTTGAATAACTTTTTTTTCTGAAGGTGGTAGAGACTTGGAAGTGGTCTCCGTGTCCACTAATTCGGCCAAGTCCGATCGAATGGTACCAACCCCGACTCTCTAGGACCTTGGGAATGGTTCGAAACCCAAGAAAATATTGGTTTTTCGTGAATAACTTTTTTCATGAAGGTCCTACCGTCTTGTAAGTGGTCTCTACTCCCACTAATGACTCCACCGCGGATCGATTGGTACCATCCGCGAGTCTCTAGGTCCTACCTTTGATGTAGCTGCCATTGACTCGCTAGGGTTAGGGTTAGGGTTAGGATAGGATAAGGGATGAAAACCACAGATTCTTGATCCTTTTTGAAAATACACCCTCTTCCGAATGTGGTAGAGCCTTGGAAACGGTCTCCGCCCCCACTAATTAGGCCAAGCCCGATCGAATGGTACCGACCCCGAGTCTGTAGGACTTCGGGAAGGGGGTGAAACGGGCAAAAAATGAAAAAGGATCAAGACGCCTTTTTGAATAACATTTTTTCTGAAGATCCTACAAACTTTTTCTAACGTACATCTATAGTAAGTAGGGCACGGCCTTTCCAATGGTACTACCCCTGAGTCTCTAGGTCCTTCCTGTGATATAGCTGCCATAGACTCCCATGTTAATTTTTTCCGAAAATTTGCCTAAGTGTTTTTTCGGTAGAGGGTTAGGTTAGGGTTAGGGTTAGGTTAGGGTTAGGGTTAGGGTTAGGGTTAGGTTAGGTTTAGGTTAGGTTAGGTTAGGTTAGGTTATGCAATCTAGGGTTAGGGTTAGGGTTATTTAGGGTTAGGATAGGGATGAAAAATATGATTACACTTGAGATTAAATTCTTGAATAACTTTTTTAGAAGGTGGTAGAGACATTGGAAGTGGTCTCCATGTCCACTAATTCAGCCAAGTCCGATCGAATGGTACCAAAGACTTCTAGGACCTTGGGAATGGTTCGAAACCCAAGAAAATATTGGTTTTTAGTGAATAACTTTTTTCATGAAGGTCCTAGTCTTGTAAGTGGTCTCTACTCCCACTAATGACTCCACCAGCGGATCGATTGGTACCATCCGCGAGTCTCTAGGTCCTACCTTTGATGTAGCTGCCATTGACTCGCTAGGGTTAGGGTTAGGGTTAGGATAGGATAAGGGATGAAAACCACAGATTCTTGATCCTTTTTGAAAATACACCCTCTTCCGAATGTGGTAGAGCCTTGGAAACGGTCTCCGCCCCCACTAATTAGGCCAAGCCCGATCGAATGGTTTCCGGGTTAGAGTTGTAGGACTTAGGGAAGGGGGTGAAACCACGCAAAAATGAAAAAGGATCAAGACGCCATATTTTGAATAACATTTTTTCTGAAGATCCTAGGGTTTTTCTAACGTACATCTATAGTAAGTAGGGCACGGCCTTTCCAATGGTACTACCCCGAGTCTCTAGGTCCTTCCTGGATATAGCTGCCATAGACTCCCCATGTTAATTTTTTCCAAAATTAGCCTAAGTATTTTTTCGGTAGAGGGTTAGGGTTAGGTTAGGGTTAGGTTAGTTAGGTTAGGGTTAGGGTTAGGTTAGGGTTAGGGTTAGGGTTAGGGGTTAGGATATGGGTTAGGTTCCTTAGGGTTAGGGTTAGGGTTAGGGTTTAGGATTAGGGATAGGGTTAGGGTTAGGGTTAGGGTTAGGGTTAGGGTTAGGGTTAGGAATAGGGATGAAAACCACGATTACACATGAGAGGATTACATATTCTTGAATAACTTTTTTTCTGAAGGTGGTAGAGACTTGGAAGTGGTCTCCGTGTCCACTAATTCGGCCAAGTCCGATCGAATGGTACCAACCCCGACTCTCTAGGACCTTGGGAATGGTTCGAAACCCAAGAAAATATTGGTTTTTCGTGAATAACTTTTTTCATGAAGGTCCTACCGCCTTGTAAGTGGTCTCTACTCCCACTAATGACTCCACCGCGGATCGATTGGTACCATCCGCGAGTCTCTAGGTCCTTCCTTTGATGTAGCTGCCATTGACTCGCTAGGGTTAGGGTTAGGGTTAGGATAGGATAAGGGATGAAAACCACAGATTCTTGATCCTTTTTGAAAATACACCCTCTTCCGAATGTGGTAGAGCCTTGGAAACGGTCTCCGCCCCCACTAATTAGGCCAAGCCCGATCGAATGGTACCGACCCTGAGTCTGTAGGACTTCGGGAAGGGGTGAAACGGGCAAAAAATGAAAAAGGATCAAGACGCCTTTTTGAATAACATTTTTTCTGAAGATCCTACAAACTTTTTTCTAACGTACATCTATAGTAAGTAGGGCACGGCCTTTCCAATGGTACTACCCCCGAGTCTCTAGGTCCTTCCTGTGATATAGCTGCCATAGACTCCCCATGTTAATTTTTTTCCGAAAATTTGCCTAAGTGTTTTTTCGGTAGAGGGTTAGGGTTAGGGTTAGGGTTAGGTTAGGGTTAGGGTTAACCCTAACCACAGGTTAGGTTAGGGTTATGCAAGGTTGCAGGGTTAGGTTAGGGTTGAGGGTTAAGGTCTCCAGTTAGATGAATAGGGATGAAACCACGATTACACATGAGAGGATTACATATTCTTGAATAGACCTTTTTTCTGAAGGTTAGGAATAGGGATGAAACCACGATTACACATGAGAGGATTACATATTCTTGAATAACTTTTTTCTGAAGGTGGTAGAGACTTGTGGTCTCCGTGTCCACTAATTCGGCCAAGTCCGATCGAATGGTACCAACCCGACTCTCTAGGACCTTGGGAATGGTTCGAAACCCAAGAAAATATTGGTTTTTCGTGAATAACTTTTTTCATGAAGGTCCTACCGTCTTGTAAGTGGTCTCTACTCCCACTAATGACTCCACCGCGGATCGATTGGTACCATCCGCGAGTCTCTAGGTCCTTCCTTTGATGTAGCTGCCATTGACTCGCTAGGGTTAGGGTTAGGGTTAGGATAGGATAAGGGATGAAAACCACAGATTCTTGATCCTTTTTGAAAATACACCCTCTTCCGAATGTGGTAGAGCCTTGGAAACGGTCTCCGCCCCCACTAATTAGGCCAAGCCCGATCGAATGGTACTGACCCTGAGTCTGTAGGACTTCGGGAAGGGGGTGAAACGGGCAAAAAATGAAAAAGGATCAAGACGCCTTTTTGAATAACATTTTTTCTGAAGATCCTACAAACTTTTTTCTAACGTACATCTATAGTAAGTAGGGCACGGCCTTTCCAATGGTACTACCCCCGAGTCTCTAGGTCCTTCCTGTGATATAGCTGCCATAGACTCCCATGTTAATTTTTTCCGAAAATTTGCCTAAGTGTTTTTTCGTAGAGGGTTAGGGTTAGGGTTAGGGTTAGGGGTTAGGGTTAACCACAGGTAAGCTATTAACAAATGCAATATGGTTATGTTGTTGATGTATTTCAGGTTAGGGTTATAGTTCTATAGATGAACAAATATGATGTCACTTCCTTTGATATTAAAGTTTAGGGTTAATTTAGACCTAGGGTTAGGGATGTAGGGTTAGGTTAGGTATTTAAAATTAGGATCAATAAATAAGAGTTAGGTTAGGTTAGGGTTAGGGTCAGGGTTTTATTTAGGAATAGGGTTAACCACGTTAGGTGGGTTAGGATTAGGTTAGAATAACTTTTTTTTAAGGTTAGGTTAGAGACTTAGGGTTAGGTCTCCGGTTACTAATTAGGGTTAGGGTTAGGAGGGTTATGGTACCAACCCCGAGGATCTAGGACCTTGGGTTTTTGGTTAGGGTTAGGTTAGGTTAGGGTTAGGTTAGGGTTAGGTTAGGGTTAGGGTTAGGGTTAGGGTTAGGGTTAGGGTTAGGGTTAGGGTTAGGGTTAGGTTAGGGTTAGGTTAGGGTTAGGGTTAGGTTAGGGTAGGGTTAGGGTTAGGGTTAGGTTAGGGTTAGGGTTAGGGTTAGGTTAGGGTTAGGGTTAGGGTTAGGGTTAGGAGGTTAGGATAAGGGATGAAAACCACAGATTCTTGATCCTTTTTGAAAATACACCCTCTTCCGAATGTGGTAGAGCCTTGGAAACGGTCTCCGCCCCCACTAATTAGGCCAAGCCCGATCGAATGGTACTGACCCCGAGTCTGTAGGACTTCGGGAAGGGGGTGAAACGGCAAAAAATGAAAAAGGATCAAGACGCCTTTTTGAATAACATTTTTTCTGAAGATCCTACAAACTTTTTCTAACGTACATCTATAGTAAGTAGGGCACGGCCTTTTCCAATGGTAC